>NC_086449.1:661282430-661549501 GCF_028390025.1 Pseudophryne corroboree | reverse complement strand
GTTCTCAAACTCGGTCCTCAGGACCCCCACACAGTGCATGTTTTGCAGGTAACCCAGCAGGTGCACAGGTGTATTCATTACTCACTGACCCATTTTAAAAGGTCCACAGGTGGAGCTAATTATTTCAATTGTGATTCTGTGAGGAGACCTGCAAAACATGCACTGTGTGGGGGTAATGAGGACCGAGTTTGAGAACCTGTGGTCTAGTGCACAGGTTCTCAAACTCGGTCCTCAGGACCCCACACGGTCCATGTTTTGCAGGTCACCTGTAGATTTTTCAAATGTGACAGTTGGTGATACACAGTGCAGCTGCTGGGTGACATGGAAAACGTGACCTGTGTGGGGTCCTGAGGACCGAGTTTGAGAACCACTGGTCTAGTGCATACTTGCCTACCTGACCCTCTCCATGAGGGAGAAAATGCTCTGTTCCTGGACTTTCCTGGTAATGTATGATTGCCATCAACTGTGGTGAGCTAGTTAATTGATAAGAAAGGTGTTTCACCACAGGTGATGGCAATCATACATTACTAGGAAAGTCCAGGAACAGAGCATTTTCTCCCTTATGGAGAGAGTCAGGTAGGCAAGTATGGACTAGTGCAGGGGTGGGCAATTATTTCAGCTGAGGGGACACTTTCCTGTCAGTTTTCGAGGGCCGCACACAAAATAGCAGCTCCCCTATGTGCCAAAAATATAGGGACGTGGCTTCATGGGGAAGGGGTGTGGCCAAAAAATAATACAGATTCATTTTAGGCTGCACAATAGTCTCCATTATTCAAATTACGCCACACAGTAGCGCCACTTACACACATTACTCCAGGTAGAGCCCCTGTCACACATTACGCCAGGTAGAGTTCTCTTTTACACATTACAGCAGGTAGAGCCCCCTTTTACACATTATGGCAGGTAGAGTCCCCTTTTTACACATTAACATTTTATTTGGGATAATCATTGCACAGCAAGCAAATTATCCAGTGTTTTATGGCCCCTGGGGAAAGGTATGACATAGTGACAGAACACGGGGGTGGGACACGGTGATGGAACACAGGGTATGACACGGTGACAGAACACGGGGGGGTGACACGGTGACAGAACGCGGGGTGGTGACACAGTGACAGAACGCGGGGGGGTGACACAGTGACAGAACATGGGAGGTGACACAGTGACAGAACACGGGGGGTGACACAGTGACAGAACATGGGAGGTGACACGGTAACAACACGGCGGGGTGATTTAGTGACAGAACACGGGGGTGACACAGTGACAGAACACGGGGGGGATGACACCGTGACAGAACATGGGGGGGGCTGACTCAGTGGCAGAACATGGGGGTGACACAGTAACAGAACGTGGGGGGGTGTCACGGTGACAGAACATGGGGGTGACAGGACACGGTGACAGAACACGGGAGGTGACACGGTAACAACACGGGGGGGTGACTTAGTGACAGAACATGGGGGGTGACACGGTGAAAGAATCCAGGGGAGGGGGGGGGTTGGGTGGTGGTACAGCAAGCGTTAATGATCTCCCCCCTAACCTAAAAACAGTCTGACGCCAGTGCCCGCACACACAAACATATACACACACACACTCTCTCATATATATACACACAAATACACTTTCTTTCCCTCACTTTTTCCATTAACTTACTGATCTGTGTCTGGCTGGCAGTGGCAGGAAGGATGGATCTGTAGCAGTGGCTTATGTCCCATGTAGCTCCGCCCCCTAAAGTCCCACATAGCCCCCCCCCCTCGTCTCCGCATAGCTCCACCCCCTTTTTGTCTGATCGCTGCCTTTGTCAATGGGGACTCTGGAGGATGAGTGTGTCAGGCGCCGTGCAGCAGCAGCAGGGGAGACAGGCGCCGGCAGCTTGGAGTACTGCAGAGCAATGACAAGCAGCTCAGTCAGTCGGGCCGCTTGTCATTGCATGCTGGTGGGAAGCAGTGGGCCGGTCAGGATCGGTTTGCGGGCCGCATCCGGCCCGCGGGCCGTATTTTGCCCACCCCTAGTCTAGTGTCTTTATCCCACAGGTTCTCAAACTCCGTCCTTAGGACCCCACACAGTTCATGTTTTCCAGGTCTCCTCGCAGAATCACAAGTGAAATAATCAACTCCACTTGTGGATCTTTTAACATTTATCAGTGCATAATGAATATACCTGTGCACCTGCTAGGTGATCTGGAAAACGTGAACCGTGTGGGGTCCTGAGGACCGACTTTGAGAACCACTGCTTTATCCCGATGACTGCCTCTTCACCGTATCCCAATCCATGCCTCATTTCATGTTTCTCTTCTGTCTTCACCTTTAGCTCACCAAAGTCTGTCCCACCCATATTTTCCAGCTATCAGTGAAAAAAGGTATCCGTTCAGATGGCGATAATGTTAAGGTCGACACTCATTAGGTCGACCACTATTGGTCGACATTGACATGGTCGACATGAACAAATGGTCGACATTGCTTTAAAAAAAAAATTTACTTTTGTATACTTTACCATCCACGTGGACTATGATTGGGAATAGTAACCTGTGCCGAGCGCAGAGGTAGCAGCGCGAGGCACCTTGCCCACAGCATTGCGAGCGTAGCGAGCCATGCAAGAGGACGCGGTACACTAATTGGGGTTTCTGGTCATGTTACGGAAATAATGACACCAAAAAAAGTTCAAAAATCCAGGTCGACCTTTTCGTGTGCCGACCTTTCATGTGTCGACCATTTGTTCACGTCGACCATGTCCATGTCGACCAATAGTGGTCGACATAATGACTGTTGACCTTAACATTGTCGACCATTCACCGGAACCGTGAAAAAAGTATCTCACAAGATAATTTCTAAATAAAACTAATACTCTATAAACAACATGTACTGTAACACACATTGGGGTAAATTTACTATGATGGGAGTTCTATTTAAGATGAGATGTTGCCCATAGCAACTAATCAGATTCTACTTCTCATTTATCTAGCACCTTCTAGAAGATAATACCTGGAATCTGATTGGTTGCTATGGGCAACATCCCCTCTTAAATAGAACTCCCATCTTAGTAAATGTACCCCATTTTGAGCAACAGACTGACTACCTTACTAGCCTATTTCCCCCTTCTTTGTTCTCTTCTTATATCGCAGAGTAAGTTCTTTACAGTCCCAAAGCAATGGCGATATTCCGCAGTTGGTGTGCATGCATCTGAGTCACACTGTGTATGTGCCGCAGTGGTCTTGTGACGGCGATCGCAGATAGGATTTATTTGCATAGTGATGATTACCAGTCTGGACCATTTGTGGGAGGTAACTGGATATAGGTGGCAGAAACGCAGTTGTGTCGCAACTGTTTTTGACACACGTCTCAGCCTGCGACTGCACTTCAGTATCGCAGTAACAGTGGTCCTAGCAGCTCACTTATTGCGGGCATGCTGCGCCATCATACAGCTACTCAGACCTTCGATTTTTGACTGATCTGTGTTGGTGGGTGTCTCAATACAAATCCAGGAGGCAGCAACATTGGTAAATTGTCATTGTGTACAAACTTGCAGCTGTGAATACATTGTGTACATCTCTTAACCAGGCCTAAGAGTAGCCAGGGAACTGAAAATTGTTCAGCTGCCCTCAGTGATTTTTTTTTTTTTTTAAACTTGCTTTGAAAATATTTATCACCAAGAGAGGTGGTAATAAAGAGGTCCCATAGTCTGTAATAGTAGGTTTATGAGTGACTTGTTGATTTTGTTTCTTCAGTTAATTGCTGCAGTATCATAATGGGATATTGGGATTTCTTGCAAAGGTACTGTTGTCAATTCTCATGTGGGATTTGTTGATATGAACTATTGGTGTAGAACCTAGGTTGTTTGCAATGGGCACCAGCTTGCAGGTTCATTAGGAACAGTCATAACAGCAGTATATTTCCAGTGGTATTGTATATACACATTGCTGATGATATTAGCGGTATGGCGGGTATATGGCGGTATTGGTAGTCTAACCTCTGAAGAGTTAAGTGCTACACAACTACACAGCACCGTGACACTCAACACAGTGGTGTGTGGAGGGTTGCGCCTGCCTAGTGATGTAATCCAGCCGGGCTCACTACATTGAGAAAGAGAAAGGAGACAGCTCTGCCTTGAAATTCAAATCACATAAATTATGATTACATTTTGCTCCTTTATTTGGTTTAGTACATTCTGAGAAAAAGTAACGTGTTTGATTTTGCTTGAATGACAACATCAGAAGGCAATAATTTCCTGTAACTGTCATATAGATTGTAGAAAACTCTAGTGTATATGTGTCTTTTCCAGATTGTTGTATTATGCTTTGTAATGCTGTGTAAACTGTTGTATTCTGTTACACTTTAATAACATACATAGAGCCCCAGTACCACAGAATGCTTGAGGGCAATCCAGCAGATTGGATTCTAGTTTGGATAAATAGCGTGGAGGTTACTACTGTGTTTAGGAGGTTCTTTCCTTTTGCATGTTCCCCACCCACCCTGCCCCAATTATTTGTTAGCTCTTGGTTGTTACTGTTCTCATTTGTCAATTGTTGCTTGTTTGTTCTGTATTCTAACTTTTATGTTACAGAGGAGGCGCAGCTGGGCAGGAAATCATTGCTACTCAGTGGTCACAATGGTGTAAGCCAGGGCTGGCCAAACCGGTCCTCGAGATCTACCAACAGTTCATGTTTTCTAGGCCTCCAGGAGATCTGTAGAATTGTCAATTAGAAATGAATGCAGCACATCTTAATTAGTAATTACTACACCTGTGCATCAACTAGGTGGTCTGGAAAATATGAACTGTTGGTAGATCTCGAGGACTGGTTTGGCCAGCTCTGGTGTAAGCGATAGTTGCGGGTTACACTCCCATTCGCATGGCGAGTTGATTTGCCCACAGGGGCAAACTGGGCTTTTTTGGGGTTGGGCCCAGAAGTACTAAGCCACTTAAGGGGAGCAAGTCTTATGTAGAGTAGGTTGCACGGGGGGGCTTAGGTCTGCCCTCAATTTGTTAATCTTGTTTATGGCTACCGCTGGGAGTTGCAATGCTTTCATTCCTTATAATGCACTCACAGCAACTGTGCATTTATTTTGTGTTTAGAATCTAAAGGGTTTAGATGTTGTCTAAGCTAGGGTCATGAAGCATTCTCAAATCCTTCATGTGATAGGCAGCTTAGGTAGCTCTGCTCAAAAAACGAAACAGAGCAGAGCTCGCACTTTAAAAGTGACAAAGGATTGAGGGGCGACTATAAATGGTGTAGGGGAGATTAATCTTATTGCAGTGCATGCACACACTCACCCTGTCCTGACTCCTTTTGACGCCACATCCTCTGTTTTACAGCCAAGTAAGGTGGCATATCTCAATGGATAGTAGACTTAACACCCAGACCCCTTAGTTTCAATCCGTCCTGTCTACAAGCCAAGTTGTATTTAAATTTGACAGATATATATGGCTGTAAAGTAATAATTAGGCACTGATTCAAGTAATATTTATTCTGCGCTGGTTACTTTCAATACATTCAAAACCTGTTTATTATGGGTAGCACATACAGTACAGGTTTGTGCCATTTATTCATCATCATCCTTTTCTGGCTTTCTTGTTTCCCATCACTTTCTGTCTAATTCATAATTATGCTTTTTTTTCTTGTGCTTTTCTGTCCAAACACATGCTTCAATGTCTGTGGCTCTTGCTTGCAGGAAGAAGAGGTGGAGAAGTCTAGGGTAAGTTTTAAATAAATGAGGGCTTATTTAACATTCTGCATGCTGCGTTCACCTGACAAACTGCATGCATGCTATGAAATATTTTGTTTAAATGACTGATATTTGAATGTTTGATCTTGGGAAATGTAACGTGGTAGGTTTCTAATACAAATTCTCTACTAAAATTGTAAAGGTTATATCATCATGCTATACAGTATATATTCATGATATTTTGTTTACTAAAAGTTTTTTGCACTACTTTACATGTTAAACCTAATTATCAATATGGCGACAGGGCTGGTGTTCTGCCTATACAAAATGCAGAGGTGTAGCGTGGAGCCATGGCTCCCGGAGCAAGCTCATGTCACGGCGCCGCTTCCCCACCTCCCTATATACACACAAACACATAGTTCCCGACAGGGACAAAAAGCATTGAACCCCCACGGGGGGAAAAAACACAATAGCCTCCACAGGGGGGGGGGGGGGAGAAAAGCACTCACACAATGTCCTCTACAGGAAAAAAAAAAATCACCTATATACTGGTCTATGGCTGCAGTGCAATATGTATGAAAGTAGTAAGCTGGGTGTTTGGTGAGGTGTGGTATGATATACCAGCAGACGGGATGCCGGCTGTCAGTATACCGACTGTGGCATCCTGCCTGCTGGTATACCGGCAGCGAGTCCGCTCGCCACGCTTCGGGCCCAAGTGGGAATTACGGGCGGGTTTCGGATTCCGAGCACCAGTAAAATGTTGGCTGTCGAGATTCCGGCTTCGGTCTCCTGATCGCCAGGATCCTGACAGCCGGTATTATAACTGCATCCCATCTGGTGAATGTGGAACACTACCAGTGACGTGCGGTGGGGTGAGGCAGGTGAGGCAGAGCCTTTCCTGTCATACTTACGTTTAAACCAGAATTTTGATTGAAAAAAGTATATGAAAAATACTAATAATTTGAAATATCTTCTTTACATTATTCTAATAATTTTTATATCCCAAACTCTGGAGTAAAAAGTCTATGGCAGGTGAGGCAGTGCCTCCCCTGCTTATCCTTTCAGCACATCTCTGATCAAAACTCACCAAATTTCCAGGAGTTTATACTGCAGCACCTGTGTATAATGCCCAGATGTATCCTTTGGCTTATATATTGCATGGAAATCTGGCTCTGGGGGTTAGCCAGTGCCTCCTGAGCCATTTAGCTCACCGCATGTCCCTGGACACTACAGACCTCTTAGCTATATCTGAATATGAAGTACTGTGCTGCAGCCTGCCTCTAATATGGCCACTCCCCCATCTCCTCCCCCAGCTGGTGTGTGTGAAGGGAGAAGCTTTCTCACCACAACCAGGTCTCTGCCTCCTCCCAACTGTCATACTGCATCACCTGCCTCTCCTATGGAGCCGGAGCCTCCTCCTATGCAGCCACCTGGGTGACTGGAGCTAAGCAGGTACGGTCAGAACCCTGCTGTGCGTGCTGCTCTGTCTCACTGCTGCTGCAATACCAGGCCGCGTCTTGGAAGAGCCAATGCTGGCCAGGTCGGGCAAGGCTACAAAGGAAGTGCGGCGTGCAGGTCCGGTGCTAGGGTGTTTGGCGCCCCCCTGCAAACTATAAATTTGCGCCCTCCCATACTTTACAAAGGGACAGCGCACATAATGCCCCCTGTGGTAGTGCCGCTTATGCACACAATGAACCCTGTAGTAATGCCGCTTATACACAACGCCCCCTGTAGTAGTCACAATGCCCGCTGTAGTAGTGATGCTTACACACGTAACACCTCCTGTACCAGTGACGCTTACACATGTAACACCCCCCGTACCAGTAAAGCTTACACATAACGCCCCCTGTACCAGTTACACTTACACGCGTAACACCCCCTGTAGCAGAGATGCTTACACAAGTAACGCCCTCTGTAGCAGTGATGCTTACACGTAACGCCCCCTGTACCAGTTACACTTACACGCGTAACGCCCCCTGTAGCAGTGATGCTTACACGCGTAACGCCCCCTGTAGCAGTGATGCTTACACAAGTAACGCCCCCTGTAGCAGTGATGCTTACACGCATAATGCTCCCTGTAGAAGTGACGCTTACACGCGTAATGCCCCCTGTAGCAGTGATGCTTACACACGTAACACCCCCTGTACCATTGACGCTTACACATGTAACGTCCTCTGTACCAGTGATGCTTACACATAACGCCCCCCTGTACCAGTGATGCTTACACGCGTAACGTTCCCTGTTGCAGTGACGCTTACGCAAGTAATGCCCCCTGTAGCAGAGACGCTTACACACGTAATGCCCCCTGTAGCAGTGATGCTTACACACGTAACTAACAACCCCAGTAGCAGTGACGCTTACAAGTAATGCCCCCTTGTAGCAGTGATGTAACGCCCCCTGTACCAGTGACACTTACACATAACGCCCCAAGTACCAGTGACACTTACACGTAATGCCCTCTGTAGCAGTGACGCTTAAACGCATTATGTCGCAGTCATACATACATACATACACATACACACACCACATACATACTGTACATACATTACACACATACACAGTCACACATACATATACAGTACACAGATACTGTATACACACACACACACAGTTTCACTCACTCAATCTCCATCCACTTACCTAAGGAAATCTTGCAGGCGGGAGCTGCAGCGTGTCAACCTTCTGTATTGCAGGCTACAGTCTGGTCCTGCGTAGCTCCGCACCCTTTTAGGTCCACGGCGCACACACACTGCACTGTGACAGGGGAGGGGGAGAGGAGGCTTCATGCTGCCGGGCCGGCGCCACTGCCAGGCACCCTCTGAATTTTCCGGCGCCTGGAGCTTGCGCTCCTCCAGAATCGCCCTCCCTATGCTCCTGCCAGCCTCCAGTCGCTCCAGAAAGTCCAGACCATTGGGTGCCTTCTTTCAGAGTCCAGACCAGGCAAGTGGCTTGGAAATTGGTCCCTCTCCCTCCCTATCCTCAGCCCTCATCACCTCAGCATATCATCACCTACCTCAGACCCTCATCACCATTCTCTGTCCCTCATACCATCCCCAGCCTATCATCACATCCTCAGCCACAGCCCCTTCACCTTCCTCAGACCCATCACCTTCCTCAGCACCATCATCTTCCTCGGCCCCATCACCATCCTCAGCCACAGCCCTATCACCTTTCTCAACTCCATCACCATCCTCAGCCAAAGCCCCCATCACCATCCTTAGCTACAGCCACCTTCATCATCCTCAGCCAAGCTCCCATTACCTTCCTCAGCCCAATCACCTTCCTCAGACCACAGTCCCTTCCAGTCATAAGTGTAACATGCAACCAAATCTACACATCGATGCAAGTGTAAACCCTATTTATGTACTAAAGTTTGTGTTTTTATGACAGACAGTGGCAGTACCTCCCCTTCACTGATTGTAGCAGGTTCCCATTCCTTTTCTTTATTATTACACCCATCAGTGACTGCCCCTATAAATTATATTGCCAATTGGATATATACAAGGTGAAAAACAGTGTACTGTATGTCTGTTTTTTTTTTTAATGCTTAATAGCAGCAGGCAGGCACAGCAAGAACAAAGCTCTTTTCTTTTTACAGTTTGGGTAGGTGCGTCCCGGCTCCTCTCTCCTCTCTAGGTGTGATGCACGACTTGAGTGCAGAGGGGGGAAGCTTACGTGGCTCAGGCTGTAAGTGAGTAGATTGCTGTGTGCTGCGAGCTGTGACCTCAAACCCTTTTGGCGCCCGGAGCTTGAGTTCCGGGAGCCACCCTCCCTACTCTCCTGATGGCACAGAAGCAAGAAGGGCCAATGGGCCGGTCTGGCCTTAAAGTCTGGCCGAGCAGATCTGCCTGTCCGCACACACAGAGAGACAGGGGCTGGCTGAGCAGCTCCGCCTCTTGGCACTCTGCTCTGCCACTCGGCATACAGAGAGATGGGGGCTGGCTGCATGGCCAGGTATTTTTTATTTGAATAATGAAGACCTTTGTTCATCGCCACTTTAGGCGACAGTGCCTTAGTTACTAAAATTATTACTGGGCTTGCCAGGTTGTATTCAGTTTTCCAAGGGATTACACCTTGTGAATCCCTGAGATGTGTTTTGGCTTTCTGTTTGTTTTAAATGAGTGTAGTCATAGCCCCATTGTACATATTTGTTGATTACTTTTTCAAGGTCCATGTACAGTTTGTTTCTCACTTATTACCCTTGAAATCCTTATTATTTGTGACTTCGCAAGACCATTTTTCAGAGATGGCTAGATGCTGTCAAGATGTATTGCGGTCTGTTTGCTTTGTGTATACTTATGTCCCTTCGTTGATACATATATGGACATCCAAATAGTTGACATACAGTATTGTGCGAAAGTTTTAGGCAGGTGTAGAAAAAAATGCTACAAATTAAGTTTGCTTTCATAAAAGTGTTATAAGTTTATTTTTTATCAATTAACAAAATGCAAAGTGAAGAGAAATCTAAATCAAATCAATATTTGGTGTGAGCACTCAGCAGGGAGGTGGTTCCAAACATCTTGGAGAACTAACCACAGATCGTCTGTGTATGTAGGCTTGCTCAAAGCCTTCTGTTAATTTAATGCCAGACAGACTCGATGATGTTGAGATCAGGGCTCTGTGGGGGTCATGTCATCACTTCCAGGACTCCTTGTTCTTCTTTATGCTGAAGATAGTTCTTAATGACATTTGCTGTATATTCGGGATGTTGTCCTGCTGCAGAATAAATTTGGAGCCAATCAGATGCCTCCCTGATGGTATTGCATGATGGATAAGTACAGTACCTGCCTGTATTTCTCAACATTGAGGACACCATTAATCCTGACCAAATGCCCAACTCAATTTGATGAAAAGCAGTCCCAAACTTGCAAGAAACCTCCACCATGCTTCCCTGTTGCCTGTAGTCACTCATTATTGTACCGCTCTTCGGCCAACAAACTGTCTTCTGTTACAGTCTAATATTTAACCTTTTGGCTCATCAGGCCCGAGCACCTGCTGCCATTTTTCTTGCCCCCCAGTTCCTATTTTGTTGTGCATAGTTGAGTTGCTTGGCCTCGTTTCCACATTGAAGTTAGGTGTCTGATTGGCTCCAAATTTATTCTGCAGGAGGACAACAACCCCAAACATACAGCCAATGTCACTAAGAACTATCTCCAGCATAAAGAAGTAGAAGGAGTCCTCGAAATGATGATATGGTCCCCACAGAGACCTGATCTCAAAATCATCGAGTTTGTCTTGATTGCATGAAGAGACAGAAATATTTGAGCAAGCCTAGATACACGGAAGATCTGTGGTTAGTTCTCCAAGATGTTTGGAACAACCTCCCTGCAGAGTTCCTTCAAAAACTGTGTACAAGTGGGCCTAGAAGAATCTATGCTGTTTTGAAGGCAAAGGGTGGTGTCACCCAATATTATTTTGATTTAGATTTCTCTTCTGTTCATTCACTTTACATTTTCTTAATTGTCAAAAATAAACTGCTACCACTTCTATTTTTGAAAGCATTCCTACTTTGCAGCAGTTTTTCCACACCTGCCTAAAACATTTTCATAGTACTGTGTGTTGGTGTCTGCATTGGTAGGTAAATTTGATTTTTGTATCAGAAGCATTGATTCTTTCCATTATTTAGACAAAAGCTGTTTCTCCTCATGTCAGCAGCATCAGCAAGTCATCTCTATATCTCGTAAATAATAGTATGTTTTTAAAATTTTGTTCCCTATAGATCAGCATCTTCTCTTGATGAAGCATATGTGCATTTGCATAAGATGGGGCCACATTGGACCCATCACACTTCTACTTTCTGTAAAAAGAATGCATAGTTTTACAGGAAATAGTTTATTTTTAGAATAAGAGCAAATAATTGCATGAAAAGTTGTCGATCTAATACATCCAGTGAGTTATATTTTAAAAAAGAAAAAAAATCATAATCTGCAGGCCACGATCATGTGGAATTGATGTGTACAAACTGCACACATCCATTACACAAAGTTATGTGTGTTTTTGGGAGATTACCCATGCAATATATAAAGTTAGACAAATTTGTTGGTACCTTTTGTAACAAGTTGGGTTAATGTTAAAATTCATGTGACCCTTGTTCCACATAGATAATCAGTATACGATTGCACGTTTATATGTTGTAGGATGCAAAGAGAACATATTGACAGTTTCCATGGGTTCTGTTCAGACTGACATGCGTAGATGGGTTGTTATTGGGTTTAGTTATTTCTGAGTGCATTGAAATGGGTTCTCATTCCAAATATGTAGTCTTGATAACAGTGGAATTACTATGCTATTATTTAGGTATAACCATAAATGCTGCCCTCTACCACTAATAAAGGAGACCATCAATGTATGGATGCTATATTGTTTGTATACATTTTTGGGAAGAAATCTAATCTCAAGAGGGATGAAAGATTATGATGTGTGGCACATCTTGGCACTTTGTAACTGGCGCTGATATGGATGGATGTGTCCACTGTTCACTTACTTCAATCTGGGTGTCTGACTTGGACAGAAAGTGACCAATTTTCCCCGGGATCGTTGAAGCCTAACATTAGTTAAGTATATCCTTTCACGGATAGAATGTATAAACCCAATGTTCACATTGTCAAAAGATTACAACTTTCCATGAAAAAAGAAGAACTCATGTTTTCACTGAAATAACCTGAAAGTAACAAAAGGAATTGGCATCCCGCATTGTTTATCCCTTGGAGTTCAGCTTGTATCTCATTGGAAGTTTTCCTTGTGCTTTTTTTTGTTTCTAATAACCATTCTCACTATTCTTCTAATTAATCTGGAGTCGATTTTTCCTCTTGTGCCGTGTCCAGAGAGGATAACTACAGTCACATGTGCTATGACTACTTAAAAATATACGCAAATGTAGTTACAGAAACATCAAGCTGCTTAGACACAGTCTTATAGCTTCTTTAGCGTGTCTATCATTTTCTTTCAGATCTCTTCAGACAACTTTTTACTTTGCTTTCTCTGGTACTTGTTCAGTGTGGTGCAATCAATGATACCAAAACCAGAGTGGCTATTTTTCACCATTAAAATAGGAAGAATGTCTGATTAGTAGATTGAAGACATGTGATGCTAATCCAAGAGAACCATAAATTTGAACTACCACTATATTCTAATTGTTTATTTTCAAAGTGGGTTACCAACAAATCTGTCCAGGCCATTTAATAATATTTTTGGAGAATAAGCAATAAGAAACAAAAACACAGTGCTTAAAGATAATGTAAATGTATCATAAAGTGTATGTCAGTAAAATAAAAGCTGTAGTAGCAATAGAATTACATAAACAATGTATAGAAATATATACATAGCAGTTGAAGTGAAGAGTGGAGATGTTTATAGACCTTTTGCAGAAGTTACCTGCTTCTCGGTGCAGGGAAGCTGAGACACTTTCCCTATCTTTCCCTAACTACTGCCGTATAATCTCCAGCTTTCCTCCGTTCACCAAATGCAAGTATTCAAGAAGCTGAGGCTTTAGACCGTCTGTGTTAACACGCCAAGCCGGGCACTCCACACTCAAGCAGCATTGATCCAAACAGCTGTCTGATGTCACTCAGAGCATATTTATATGTATCATCTATCATGTATCATTTGGCTGTATTAAACCAATACAGCAAACTATGGTGGTCATTCTGAGTTGTTCGCTCGCAAGCTGCTTTTAGCAGCTTTGCACACGCTAAGCCGCCGCCTACTGGGAGTGAATCTTAGCTTATCAAAATTGCGAACGAAAGATTCGCAATATTGCGAAAAGACTTCTCTGTGCAGTTTCTGAGTAGCTCGAAACTTACTCTGCCAGTGCGATCAGTTCAGTGCTTGTCGTTCCTGGTTTGACGTCACAAACACACCCAGCGTTCGCCCAGACACTCCTCCGTTTCTCCAGCCACTCCCGCGTTTTTCCCAGAAACGGTAGCGTTTTTTCACACACTCCCATAAAACGTCCAGTTTCCGCCCAGAAACACCCACTTCCTGTCAATCACACTCCGATCACCAGAACGAAGAAAAAACCTTGTAATGCCGTGAGTAAAATACCTAACTGCATAGCAAATTTACTTGGCGCAGTCGCACTGCGGACATTGCGCATGCGCATTAGCGGCTAATCGCTCCGTTGCGGAAAAAAAATAACGAGCGAACAACTCGGAATGACCCCCTATATTCCCTACCACATTTACATACATACAATATGGGTAGTTTTATTATTTTTGCCCATTTAAACCTTACTGCATGTGTTTGGGATGTGGGAGGAAATCAGCAAAACTCAAAACCTCAGTTAGAGCATTGGTGGGAATTACATCCTAAACCTCAGTGCTATTAGGCACTAACTGTCATCTCAACTACAGTATACGTATTCAACACTTACACCACCACTTACTGTGGGCATAGCTTCTTTTTTAAGGATTCTCCTTAAATTGCAATACTGAATGTAAATTGCTTCAACTACATCTAATTTCCACTGTTGTCTTATAGATCACTGAGTCAAGGAAGCACAAACTCAAATATGATAGATGTTCAAGGTGGTGCTCACAAAAAACGATCAAGGCGGAGTTCCCTTCTCAATGCCAAGAAGTTGTATGAGGACGCTCAAATGGCCAGGAAGGTGAAGCAATATCTCTCCAATCTGATTGTGGAAACAGATGAAGAGAAGTTTCAAGTCATGTCATTGCAGTGTGAACCAGCCTACAGCACTTGTGAGTATGTATGACTAAGAAATTGATGTTTTCTTCATATTGCTAATAGTGTTGAATTGAGCTTTGTGAACTGTGATTTAGAAGCTTTGCTGTTAGATAAAATGAGATTATAGGGCTTATTCTGGGTCTTTCAGAAATGCGATAATTCATTTTCTTTTGGGCCAAGATGCAATTTCTAGCATTGCGCATGTACAAATTTTCCCAACTGTCACAATCTCATCCGCAGTCAGATCGCTAGCTAAGGCGGCTGGTCATGGTGGATGTTGTTTGCGGGTTACCTTATTACTAAAAACACAAATACTGCCACTACCAAGAGTTATACTGGGACATGCCCATCCCACTGCAGCTCTTTGGTTCCGCTTTACCCGAACAATATACCTTTGAATCAGTAGCTGATGGCCTTAGGAGGTCACGAGCTTTAAGAATCACAGAGTATCAGAACTTACAATTGCATTTTAATTTTAAGTCACTTCAAAGCTTATGGCAAGTTCACAGAAGTTGCTACAATTTCAAGAAAGAAAATAAACGGGAGAACAAAGTGCATATCACCTGGACAGGGCCGAACAATGGTGGAAGTGCAGTGGCGTAAGTTCATCCCCGTCGCCCGGAGGCAAGTTACAGTTTGGTGCCCCCAACCCTCGAAAAAAGTGCCAGGACAGAGGTGTCAGGAACAGTACTGAGATGAAAGGGAAAGTCCAGTGGGGCCAGGACAGACTAAGACAGAAGGGACAGGCACAGGACAGAGGTGACAGGACCAGGACAGAACAGAGAGCCAGGAAAGATGGGTGACAGGACCACGGCAGAGGGGACAGGGAGAGTACAGGGATGACAGAGCCATGACAGAATAGAGGGGACAGGAGAGAAGGGTGTCAGGGACAGGACAGAGGTGACAGGGCCAATACAGCGATGACAGGGACAGTCCAGTGGGGAAGAACAAAAATGACAGGACCAAGATAGAGGTGACAGGGACAAGAGAGAGGTGATAGGACCAGGACATAGGTAACAGGACCAGGACAGAGGGGAAGGGGACAGGACAGGAAAGGGGTGACATGGGCAGAACCAGGACAGAGGTACCAGGACAGAACTGAAGGGATAGGAGAGAGGGTTAACAGGGACAGGACAGAGTTAGCAGGGACAGGGGTGGCAGGGACTGGACAGAGGGGACAGAACGGAAGGGTCAGCAGAGAGAGATGACAAGGCCAGCAGTACAGAGGTGACAAGGACAGGACAGGGGTGATAGTGACAAAAAAGAGGGGAGACAGGGCCAGCACAGAGGTGGCAGGGATGGGACAGTACAGGGGTAGGAAAGAGGGGTGACAGGGACTGGACAGAGGGGACAGGGACAGAACAGAAGTGTCAGCTGAGAGAGATGACAGGGCCGGTAAGCGGTGACAAGGACAAGACAGGGTGACAGGAGAGAGGGGAGGCAGGGCCAGCACAGAGGTGACAGGGATGGGAAAGGACAGGGTGACAGAGACAGGACAGGAGTGATAGCCCAGCACAGAGGTGACAGGTACAGGACAATGGTGACAGGAGAGAGGGTAGGCAGGGCCAGGCTTAGGCTTAGTTAAACGACCCTGTGACTTGAGCCGTGACAGCAGCAGGTGTTCTGTCTTCCCCCTCACATGTTCCCCCTCTCCCAAAAGGGCTTACACTTACATAGGGTTCAGTTTTCAGGAGTCCACGCTCCTGCCTGGAACAGCCTCACTTTCCCGCACTGCAGACTCTCTCCTGGCGGCGGCTGCTGCTGCTACAGTACGTGTCCTGGCGGGCGGCGGCTCTGGGTCGCAGAAGGATATCACGTGATACCCGCGACCCAGGCCAGAGCACAGCAGCAGAGAGCACAGAGAGGAGGAGCGAGCGCCGCTGATGTTGATAGGCGTTGCGCTCGCTCGTCGGCTCCTCCTCTAGCAACGCCTGCTGCACTATGAATCATGTGTGGACGGACGGGGGACAACGGAGCAGTTGCCGTGCCCCCTTCAGGGCCAGGAGCCCGGCGGCAACGGACTCCGCTGTCTCCGGGAGTTCCGCCCCTGTGGAAGTGAGGTCTCTTTCTGGAGTTATGATGCATTCTAACCATCATGATCCCCTCATGACAATGAATGATTTTTGTGGAGTGTCTCTCATACTTCAGCTGGCAGTTACTTCAAGCCCCCATCCTCGGTAGCTAACCCTCGGGTTGCTGGTCATTTAATGAGTCCATCACTCACTGCCAAGTAACGGTAATATAGTAAATAGAGGAGGGGGGTTGTTCAAAGTTGGCAGATTGATGTCCTAGGTCAGGAAAAGGATTTCATATCTTCTTATACATTAATGTCTTCTCTGACCTGTATGCATGAGCCCCTGTTGTATAGTAAACAGGCATCTGTCCAAACAGGTCCATGCCTTTGATCAGCACCTAAAAAACACGATAAACACACACTCTGTACACATAAGGGCCAGGCTGTTCAATCCAGAAGACATACTCACAGCCAGTTATTATATACATTAATCAAACTGCAGATCATATGTTAGGCGTGAGTGGATCCCCATCGTTACAGCAACACACGTCTTTTTAACTTTCAAACATGACTTGAGACTTTGTATGATTAGTGTCTGAGACTGTGGCTGGGATGGGTGTGCAGTCATTGGAAGTGGGCATGCAGTCACAGCCAAAGTGCATTAAGGGCATAAGTGATCATTGTAATCACTAAGGGGCAGATGTATTAACATGGAGAAGGCATAAGGAAGTGATAAACCAGTGATATGTGTAAGGTGAAAAAGGCACCAGCCAATCAGATCCTAACTGTTAATTTACATATTGGAGCTGATTGGCTGGTGCCTTTATCATCTTGCACATATCGCTGGTTTATCACTTCCTTATGCCTTCTCCAGGTTAATACATCTGCCCCTAAGTGCACTAAGATATTTGCCAAAATGTCTGAAATGTAGCCTCTTAAAGTTGTTTTTAGTTTCATGTGCGCTGGTACTTGTATAAGATTAGAATAAAAATTATGCAATAAGTGTTTTTAAAAGTGATTATGCACACAGTACACACTTGTTTTACAGTTACACAAGTATAGAACACTCAGTTGGGGATGAGTAAGCCTGCACAATCACATATATTGTAAAGTTGTGAAGTCTTGTCATAAAAATATATATATATATATATATATATTTGAATTTGCTTGGGGGGACACCTTTGGGGGGGCAGTAGGACAGAGCTGCAATTCTAGGTGAGATGTAATATTGTGTCTTTCTGTAAGCCAAGGAACACTTACACACTTTAGTGCATGTATTACCCAGTAATGGCAGCAGTGGACCAGGTCCTGCATTGTGTACTGTGGTCAGTCATATAACACTGTCCAGAGGGAGGCAATCAGTGCAATCCACCCACCACCTAGCATAGTGGCTTCATAGGCTTCCATCATTCCCCCTTCTTCTGGAGCTCTAGGAGCAGGTATTTTTCCTGAGGCAGTAGTTCTCACAGCCATGGCCAAATAATGAACTGGGGAATTGCAACGAATTGAGATTGTTATTCGCCTCTGTGGTGAGCATAATTTATTTCCCAGTTCTGTAGGGCTGTACCCAGAGCTTTGGTAATGAATGATAGGGAGAAGCTTAGCAAGAATTATCACTTCAGTGGCAGTGCAACATTAAGAGATGTGTTATCTTTTTTCTGTTTTAAAGTAAATCATTGTTGAGGTTACATTATTTTCAAGCAGGGAATTGCAATTTGTTTCTAAGATATTTAAGAAGAGGAGATATTGATGTGAGAAGCAGTGGTATACCAATAAAATAAAAAGGGAGGCGAAGAACTGCATACTAAAGAAGACACCAGCAGGATGATGACTAATTTGACATATTGGCCCTCATTCCGAGTTGTTCGCTCGCTAGCTGCTTTTAGCAGCTTTGCACACGCTAAGCCGCCGCCTACTGGGAGTGAATCTTAGAATAGCAGAATTGCGAACGAAAGATTAGCAGAATTGCGAATAGAAAATTCTTAGCAGTTTCTGAGTAGCTCGAGACTTACTCCTACACTGCGATCAGTTCAGTCAGTTTTGTTCCTGGTTTGACGTCACAAACACACCCAGCGTTCGGCCAGACACTCCCCCGTTTCTCCAGCCACTCCTGCGTTTTTCCCTGAAACGCTAGCGTTTTTCCGCACACTCCCATAAAACGCCCAGTTTCCGCCCAGAAACACCCACTTCCTGTCAATCACACTCCGATCACCAGAACGATGAATAAACTTTGTTACGCCGTGAGTAGAATACCAAACTTTTGTGCTAATTTACTTGGCGCAGGCGCACTGCGAACATTGCGCATGCGCAGTTTGCGACTAATCGCTCCATAGCGAAAAAATATAACGAGCGAACAACTCGGAATGAGGGCCATTGTACAGTATTTAGACTTTTGAATATATGTTTTATGTTGATTAGAGAGTGCATATCTATCTATCTATCTATCTATCTATCTATCTATCTATCTATCTATCTATCTATCTATCTAACAAACAATGGTGCATATACAGACATAATAATGACAACGTCAAAAGCACATGAGAAAAGTTTTACACCAAAGAGGAAAGGAGTTGTTTAGGATGAGATCTGAAAGGCTCTGGTAAAGAAATAGGTTTTAAGAGCCCAGTTGACGCTTTACAAAACTGAGAGGCAGTGAGTTGCAAAGTTTGGGAGAAGCACAGGCAAAATCCTAGAGGCTTGAGAGGGGTGAAATGATCAGTTGGGAACAGAGGCAGTGTCACTAGTAGAGCGAAGTGGACAGTTGTGGAGCGAGTAAAGTGTAGAGATATAGGGGAGAGAAGATTGGGTAAGGGTTGTATACGTGAGTTTAAAATGTACCCTTTAGTGCTAGGGGAGCCAGTATAGTGCTTAGCAGAAGGAGAGGGTAGATTCAGAGCAGTTGGAGAGATGAGCGGAGTAGGGCAACAGCATTAAGGGTGTATTGGAGTGGAGAGAAAAGACATTCATTATACAACTGGGCTTCTCAGGAATCATTGAAAATTATTTTCTTTATTTGATATACCTGTTAGTGCATTTCATAAGATAGCCTGAAATAATCTATTATTGTCACATAGGGCGGGATGTATTAACATACATCGCCGCCCGTCGCCGGTTACCGCAGCGATGTTGATCGCATATGTACTAACATATGCGATCAACATCGCGATGCGGTGATGGAGGCCCCCCGCGATACCTGTTACGTGGTCTGCGGGGGGTCTCCGTCACCTCCCAGGGGTCCCCACACTGGCTAGATGCCGGGAAGCAGCAGCAGGCTGCCCCCTCGGCGCCACCTCCTCCCCCCTGCAGCCAGAAGGACGTCCGTCTGCGTTGCTAGGGGGAGGAGGAGACTACCTTCCGGGTCCAGGGCAGCCTGGAGGAAGGTAAGCCGGGGGGAGGGGGGTCGGCGTCTGTGGCGGTGTCGGCGGGTTGCGGCGGTCGGCGAAAAGAAGCCCATAGGCTTCTATAGGGTATCGCCATCCAGAGATGGCGATACCCTGGACGCCGAAAACGCGGCGGTAGGGTGTTAGTAAATATGAAAATGTGGTAAAACCCCCGTTTTCGGGGGTTTTACTACATTTTTGCTTTAGTACATCCCGCCCATAGACTGGGAGATTAATCCCATATTATTGGCTGCAATTTGTGATGTTACAATACTGTATATAGGGGGTAATTCCAAGTTGATCGCAGCAGGATTTTTGATAGCAATTGGGCAAAACCATGTGCACTGCAGGTGTGGCAGATATAACATTTGCAGAGAGAGTTAGGTTTGGGTGGGTTATTTTATTTCTGTGCAGGGTAAATACTGGCTGCTTTATTTTTACACTGCAAATTAGATTGCAGATTGAACACACCCCACCCAAATCTAACTCTCTCTGCACATGTTATATCTGCCTCCCCTGCAGTGCACATGGTTTTGCCCAATTGCTATCAAAAATCCTGCTGCTATCAACTTGGAATTACCCCCATAGATTTTCTTTTAAAGTCCTGTGTGTGTGGTTTCACATTGACAATTGATACATTTCCACCCACACTGATCTTATTTCAAGATTGTGATTTTGTTTTTATTAGTGTAATATACTAATAATCATTATTATATCTGATTCATTGGAGATTGTAATTTCTTAAGTTATTAGTTCAGTTATCCCATCTGAGCAGCTTTTGGGGGTACCCTATTAGCCGCAAAAACATGATTTCGCAATAAAAACAGGGCTTTTTATCGCAATTGCGAAAACTCGGTATCCAATTAGCTGCGAAAAGTTATCGGCAAAAAGTCTCCACAGGTTTAACTGCAAATTTGCTTTCACCATCTCTGAGCAGGTGACAAGTAGTTGAAAATCCCTATTTTTCTAATATCCTAGTGGATACTGGGGTTCTGTACTTTAGTACCATGGGGTATAGATCGGGTCCACTGGAGCCTGGCACTTTAAAACCTTTAGTGTATGTGTGTGCGGGCTCCTTCCCTCTATGCCCCTCCTGCCAGACTCAGTTTAGAAAAATATGCCTAAGGAGCCGGGTGCATTTCTCCGGAGCTCCAGAGAGTTTCCTTTTTTTTTTTTTTTTTTTTGTTAGTTTCAGGTAGTTCTGGTTGGCAACCAGGCTACCTGCTTCGTGGGACTTAGAGGGGGGACTAAATCAATCTCCTGAGGGTTAATGGTTCGTAATCCCAGCTGACAGGACACTGAGCTCCTGAGGTGCTAATAACACATCGTTAGTATGTGTGCCCACACTGGCAGCTTACCGCCACCCTCTAACAGATGCCGAAGTTGAAGGTGCGGTGAGTGTTACACCAGTGCAGTTGGCAGCAGGTAGGTATTTTCACTTGTGTCAATATGTCTGTGGACATGGTTATGTATGCTGCTTGTAACTCTACCCCTTCATCAGCGGGGTCCCTCATGTGTGAACAATGCTCCTTATCGCCACAGGGGCGCAGTTCACAGGACCTGACTGGCTAGACAATTTTAAATGCAAGATTCAGAATGTCAAGTCAGAATTAGCTGCAGCTAAAAAGGAGAGACAGGTGTTGAATCAGTCTATTGATTCTATGGCCAAAGCAGCAGATACCAGAAAGGCTTCTCAGCCCTCTCTGTTGGATTCACATAAACGCTCACTGCCACAGGTGCTCCAGTCGGATTCTGATTCTGATCAGCCTGATGTAGATGATGATGATATAGTTGAGGACATCTCTCTGTCCCCAGGGGTGGAGGCCCTCATTTTTGCTGTTAGAGAGGCCCTTGACATCCCAGATCAGGAGTCAGAATCGGATGAGGAGTTGTACTTTAATGTTAGACCAAAGACCTCAGCAACTTATCCGGTGTCTAAAGAAGTAAACTCCCTAACCAGGGAAGCATGGGTAAACCAGGATAAGAAATGTAAAATTCCTCAGAGGTTTTTAACTACCTTTCCCCTTCCCGCTGAGAACAGCAAGGTCTGGGAAAAACCCTGGTCGATACGTCTGTGTTCAGACTGTCTAAGAAATTGGTACTGCCGGTACCAGGGGCTATATCCCTAAAGAAACCAGCTGACCGTAAAATTGAGACCACTCTCAAGGCAATTTATATGGCGGCGGGTGGCACAGCGCCCCACAATAGTTTGTGGGTGGATTTCCAGGGCAATGGTAAAGTGGTCTGATTTTGTTATTGATGGTTTAGACTCTCTGCCCTGGGATGAGGTCAGTACTCTGCTACAACACATACAGGATGTTGCTAATTTTATGACCGAGGCTATAAAGGAATTGTGTAAGATAAATGGCCACACTACTGCTATGGCTATTTCGGCATGCAGAGCTTTATGGTTACGTCAATGGTCAGTGGACGCTGATTCCAAAAAGGGTGTAGAAAATCTTCCCTTTACAGGTGATGCCTTGTTTGGGGACTAATTAAGTAAATGGATCTCCCAGGCAATGGCGGGTAAGTCTACCTATCTGCTGTCAACTGCACCACCTACTAGACATTCTTACACAGGACCCTCCTTGCAGTCCTTTGGTGTGGCGAGGTTCAGAGGCAGGGCCGCGGCGTCTCCACCACTCCGAGAGGATCTCGTGGTAAGTCCCACAAACCTGCAGCTGCTGCTGCCTCCCTGGACCAGACCACCGGATCCCCTGCCACTAAGCCTTCCGCGTGACGGTTGGCCCCAGCAGCAAGGCAATTTTCAGGTAGGTGCTCGCCTTCAACACTTCGCACACGTGTGGGCGAAGTCCTGCCGGGATCCTTGGGTGAGGGACCTCATTTCCCAAGGATACCAGCTGGAATTTCAAGCACTTCCTCCTCACAGATTTTTCAAATCGGGCTTACCAGTTTTGCCCGCAGCAAAAGTTACCTTGCAAGAGGCCATTCAAAAACTTTTGCGGACAGGGGTGGTGGTTCCTGTACTTCCTCCGTTACCCTACAGGGGTTTTACTCCAGTCTTTTTGTTGTCCCAAAACCAGACGGTTCGGTGCAACCCATCTTAAACCTGAAGTCTCTAAACCCATATCTGTGGTATCTGTGGGATTCAAGATGGAATCCCTGGGGGCAGTGGTGTCCGGTCTGGAAGAGTGTGAATTCTTGGTATCCCTAGATGTCAAAGATGCTTACCTACACGTTCCCATGTGGCCCCCTCATCAGGCTTACCTCAGGTTCGCCATCTTGGACAACCATTTCCAGTTTCATGCATTGCCCTTTGGCCTGTCCACAGCTCTGAGGGTATTCACCAAAGTCATGGCGGAGATGATGTTGCAACTGCGCATGATGGGAGTCAACATAGTCCCCTACTTGGATGATCTCCTAATAAAGGCTATGTCCAGGGAGCGTCTATTGCACAGCATCGATCTGACGACTCGCCTACTTTCGGATCATGGGTGGATCCTAAACTTCCAGAAATCTCACCTGGAACCGACCCAACGTCTTCAGTTCCTGGGAATGATACTGGATACAGTGTCTCAAAAGGTGTTTGTCCTGATGGACAAGCCTTAGCTATCCAGGTTATGGTCCGTTCAGTGCTTCATCCTCGCAAGGTGTCAATTCATATTTGCATTCGCTAGCTGGGCAGGATGGTTGCAGCTTACGAGGCAATCCAATATGGCAGATTTCATGCCCGGCCATTTCAGCTGGATCTGCTGGACAAATGGTCGGGGTATCACCTTCACATGCATCAGGAAGTGATCTTATCTCAGAAAACCCGGATTTCTTTATTATGGTGGCTGCAAGTTCCTCACCTGATTGAAGGCAGGAATTTCAATATCCACTTGTGGATTCTACTCACAACGGATGCCACCTTCCGGGGTTGGGTGCGCTGTGACCCAAGGGGCCCAGTTCCAGGGGATATGGTCAGTTCAGGAATCAGCTCTACCGATAAACATCCTGAAACTCAGGGCAATATACAATGCTCTTCTGCAAGCTTCCCATCTCCTGAGGGATCGGCCGATCCAGGTTCAATCGGACAACACTACGGCGGTGGCGTACATAAACCGAAAAGGGGAAACAAGAAGCAGAGCGGCAATGCGAAAAGTGTCAAAAATCCTCCTCTGTGCGGAGGCCAATTCTAGGGCCATCTCAGCCATATTCATTCCAGGAGTGGACAGCTGGGAAGCGGACTTCCTCAGCAGACACGACCTCCATCTGGGGGAATGGGGCCTACATCCCCAGGTGTTTCAACAGCTAATTCACCGGTGGGGCTGTCCGCAGATAGATCTGATGGCTTCTCATCTCAACAAGAAGCTTTGCTGTTACTGGTCCAGAACGAGGGATCCGCAGGCTGTAGCAGTGGATGCACTGACTACACCATGGACGTACCAGTTTGTGTACCTGTTCCCTCCTCTACCGCTAATCCCAAGGATTCTAAAGAGACTAAGAAGGGAAAGCGTCCAAGCAATTCTAATTGCTCCGGATTGGCCTAGACGGGTATGGTACTCGGACCTCCTATCCATGGCTCTGGAGGACTCATGACCTCTACCACTCCAAAAGGATCTTCTTCAACAAGGTCTGTTCATCTATGCAGACTTACAGCGGCTACGTTTGATGGCTTGGAAGTTGAGAGGGAGATTCTAACAATAAAGGGTCTTCCCTCCTGGGTTATTTCCACCAGGGTCCGAGCCAGGAAGATGGTGACGTCAAAACATTATCATCATATCTGGAAGAAGTATGTTTCCTGGTGTGAAAGTAGAAAGGTGTCTCCCGTGGAATTTAGAATTGGTCGTTTTCTACTTTTCCTTCAAGCGGGAGTGGATATGGGCCTACGTTTAAGCTCCATCAAAGTCCAGATTTCGGTGCTCTCTATTTTCTTCCAGAAACAACTTGCCAAACTTTTCTAAAAGGAGTTCTTCATATGCAACCGCCCTTTGTACCTACCACGGCTCTGTGGGATCTCAATGTGGTTTTGTCCTTTCTTCAATCAGACTGGTTTGAACCCTTACAAGGGTGGAGTTAAAATTTCTCACCTGGAAACGGTGATGTTATTGGCATTGGTGTCTGCAAGACGTGTCTCTGAATTGGGGGCCTTGTCCTGTAAGAGCCCTTATTTGATTTTTCATGAAGACATGGCGGAACTCAGGACCCGTCCTCAGTTTTTACCAAAGGTGGTTTCAGCTTTTCATGTCAATCAACCCATTGTGGTTCTGGTGTTGTCTGATGATTCCATTGGGCCAGAGTCCTTAGATGTGGTGAGGGCTCTGAAGCTTTATGTAAAGAGGACGGCTCATCATCAGAAATCTAATTCGCTGTTTGTCCTTCATGATGCCACCAAGATTGGTCGTCCGGCTTCCAAGCAATCCATTGCTCATTGGCTCAGGTTGACCATTCAACAGGCCTATACTACGGCGACTCTGCCTTTGCCGACGTCTATTCAGGGCCACTCAACGAGGTCTGTGGGCTCTTCCTGGGTGGCTGCCCAGGGTGTCTCGGCCCAACTAGGCCGAGCTGCTACTTGGTCTTTTTCAACACTTTTGTGAAATTTTATCGGTTCCACACCTTGGCCAAGGAGCACCTTCAGTTTGGTCCGGCGGTGTTACAGGAGTCTCAGCACTCTCCCACCCATTTGGGAGCTTTGGGCCTTCCCCATGGTACTACAGTACAGAACCCTAGTATCCACTAGGACGTTAGAGAAAATAGGAATTTCATACCTACCGGTAATTCCTTTTCTCATAGTCCGTAGTGGATACTGGGCACCCGCCTCAGTGCTTTGATTCCTGCTTAACTGAGTAAGTATTTGGTTGGCCCCGATTGCGGTCCCGTTATGTTGTTGGGATAGCTGTGCTATCCTGGTTGGGTTGGTGTTGCTATCCTCTGTTCTGGTTAGCACCCTCCTTTTGGTTATGGTTGTGTGTTGGCTTGTTGCCTCACCGCTGTTGTCTTTATTCCTTCTTTCATGGTATGTCCTTCTCCTCTGGCACAGTTTTCCTAGACTGAGTCTGGTAGGAGGGACATAAAGGGGAGGGGCCAGCACACACATACACACACTAAAGGTTTTAAAGTGCCAGGCTCCAGTGGACCCGATCTATACCCCATGGTACAAAAGTACAGAACCCCAGTATCCACTACGGACTACGAGAAAAGAAATTACCGGTAGATATCAAATTCCTATTTTTAACGTAAAAATACAGGGATTTGGTTAAGAACCCCTGGGACACCCCCCTGAATTACTAAATAGGCACTTAGAAGTTTTCAATTATATTTAATTGGCCAATAATGACATGTAATTTTTGTGGTTAAAAAAAAAAGCCAAGTATTGAAAATTGAGGTACAAGGTATGGTACAGGTATATTTGGGTGCTTAATGAATGGTTGTTTTTAGGCTTGCAGGTGGGAGTAGTCATTTATTTTAAAAGTTATGTAATCCTAATTTAATGAGAGCACTTATTTTGCTGAAATAAAATGTTAAAAAAAATGCATATAACCGCATTTTGACCTAATTTAAGTACACCAAATACTCTTATGATGGCCACTAATAGACTTCTGTAATGTTTTCCTGTATTAATTTAGCTTTTTTGGGGGTACAGTACATAAAGGGAATGGGGGAACGGGATGTGCTCTGCACCAGCTAAGTAATTAGTATTAACTGAAAAGAGGGCCCCGACTAATGTCCGTCAATGAATCGTCTACTTATTACTGGATATTTGGGGGTGCTACCAGAGACAAATTATACTGTACAGAACAGAAGAGAGAGAGAGAACGTCTCTTTGTTGGCGCACATAAGATAGTTAGGAATTAACTTTTAATAAATCCATTAAAATTTTCCAAACACGAAATAAGACAATACAATACAACAGATGATACACTTATCATATACAGTGAATAAAGTACTTAATAAAGCACTATATGTGGAATATTGAACAATTATCTTTCAGAATTCTGATCCGCAGTAAGATATAATCAAATTGGATTAATGAAGATACGACACAGGTAGCGAGCCTTGGTTTTAAAATCTCACTTTATTAAGTTCTTTATTCACTGTATATGATAAGTGTATTATCTGTTGTATTGTATTGTCGTATTTCGTGTTTGGACAATTTTAATGGATTTATTAAAAGTTAATTCTTAATTATCTTATGTGCGCCAACAAAGAGACATTCTTTCTCTCTTCTTTTTTGGAGGTTCAGGAAGATTTCCCAATTTTCTCTTACACTATACTTATCTCTGGTTTTGTTGGCTAGAATTATCGTGCGAATCCCGTTTTTTGCAATTTTGGAATAAGATAGATGTGAAAAACGGGAGCACACATCCCCCAATAAGCCATTTACGGAACGACTTTTGTGCAATACAGTAAGTGCGAAAAATTGATTTGCGATAAAAGTGGTGCATTTTTGCATCTAATAGGGGATACCCTTCATTGACTTTCCCTTTTTCTGTTCCTTTTTATTGCGTTTTTAGTCATTTCTTGTTTATCACCTTTAACAAATGTAATTACAAGTACCATTGCACATATTCTGGTAGGTTGTACTATTGTCCTGTATTTTTCCACGTGTGCAAAATGTTAAAATATTATAATTTTTTTCCTAGTGACCAAAAATTTAAGTGAGAAAAGATGTGCAAAATCCGACATGTCTCCAGTTCTTGTGAGGTCCGCAAGCCAAACAGCAAAATCTCACATACATCAACAAAACAGAATGAGCCAAGTTCTACAAGTTCCTGCAGTAAACTTATATCCCGTTCGCAAAAAAGGACCTACCAAGGAAAATATGCCATGCAGTAAGAATAATCTGAAAATATATTGTACCTGAGAATACAGAGAATATATAATATCTAATGTGCCTAGGACCTAATTCAGACCTGAGCGCAAAAGCAAATTTTTTCTCTAATGGGCAAAACCATGTGCACTGCAGGTGGGGTAGATATAAAATGTGCAGAGAGAGTTAGATTTGGGTGGGGTGTGCTTTTACTGAAATCTAAATTGCAGTGTAAAAATAAAGCAGCCAGTATTTAACATGCACAGAAATAAAATAACTTGCCCAAATCTAACTCTCTGCACATGTTACATCTGCCCCACCTGCAGTGCACATGGTTTTGCCCATTAGAGAACAATGTTGCTGTTGCGATCAGGTCTGAATTAGGCCCCTCGTTTTTAGCAGTCAGTCATAAAGCATAAATTATTAAAATATATCTAGAAAATGATTGTACTTTGAACTAAATGTTTGATGTGTATGTAACCAAGTGTAAAAAAATATATATATATTTCCCTTGACTAGCAAAAAAGATAGATTTTTCTATAGCTGCATTTAAAATATTTTTCTGTAACATTTAACACAAATATATTACCTAGGCAGATAGGCAGTGCTCATCTTCCCATCGTTAGTGGCTCATTGGCAAACGTGCGGGGTGGGGGTGGGGGTTCCAGATGCCCAGAAACCTCCCTTCCCCACAGCCTGGCCAGCGGCCACTTCCTGCATTACAAAGGGCAGAATAGAGCTACTGCACATGCCCAGTGGAAGCAGATTTTTCTTCCAAGTCTGCTGTGTATGTGTCTGTGGATCTGAGTGCTCAATCATCGCACCAGAGAGAGAATCTGGTCAGTGGCTTACCATGATCATTGGGCCTGCATATGTCTCACGTACTCAGCGGTGTAAGTGTGCGGGTACGGGTGGGTACGGCGTACCCTTAAGAATTTTGCCGTGGGTACGCCGTACCCACACCGACGGGCCGCCGCTCCCCGTCCCTCTCTCCCTCCCTCTGCTGCTCCCCGCCGCACCACCGCTGATGTGAGGGGAGGAGAGCACAGCCGGCGCCTGTCCTGCCCCTCAGTGTCTTCATTCAATTCAGTGCCGCCCGTGAGCCAATCAGAGCTCGCGGACTGGCAGCCAAGGCTGCCGGACCGCAAGCTTTGATTGGCTCACGGATCGACGCTGAATTGAACTGAGCCACCCGCACCCACCGGAGACTGAGGGGAAGGAGAGGCGCAGGCTGCGCTCTCCTCCCCTCACACAGACACACACAGGAGAGCAGCAGCAGCATCGGGGAGCAGGAGGGAGGGGGGCTTCATGTATACCTGGCACTGGGGGCATATCTGGCACTGGGGGGACATGTGTACCTGGCCCTGGGGGGCATATCTGGCACTGGGGGACATGTGTACCTGGCCCTGGGGGGCATATCTGGCACTGGGGGACATGTGTATCTGGCACTGGGGGGCATAGCTGACACTGGGGGGACATGTGTACTTGGCACTGGGGGCATATCTGGTACTGGGGGCATATCTCGCACTGGGGGATATCTGGCACTGGGGGAAATGTGTATCTGGCACTGGGGGCATATCTGGCACTGCGGGGACATGTGTATCTGGCACTGGGGGCATATCTGGCACTGCAGGGACATGTGTATCTGTCACTGTGGCCATATCTGGCACTGCGGGGACATGTGTATCTGGCACTGGGGGCATATCTGGCACTGGGGGGACATGTGTATCTGGCACTGTGGCCATATCTGGCACTGCGGGGACATGTGTATCTGGCACTGGGGGCATATCTGGCACTGCAGGGACATGTGTATCTGTCACTGTGGCCATATCTGGCACCCTGGTGACATGTGTATCTGGCACTGGGGGCATATCTGGCACTGGGGGGGACATGTGTATCTGGCACTGTGGCCATATCTGGCACTGCGGGGACATGTGTATCTGGCACTGGGGGCATAGCTGACACTGAGGGCATATCTGGCACTGGGGGGACATGTGTATCTGACACTGGGGGCATATCTGGCACTGTGGGGGCATTTCTGTATCTGGCACTGGGGGGCAATGTATATCTGACACAGTGGGGGCATTTGTGTATTTGGCACAGTGGGGGCATTTGTGTATCTGGCACAGTGAGGCAATGTGTATCTGGCACTGTGGGGCAATATATATCTGGCACTGTGGGGCAATATATATCTGGCACTGTGGGGCAATATATATCTGGCACTGTGGGGCAACGTGTATCTGGCACTATTGGGGTCATATGTGTATCTGCCCCTCCCCCATATGTGTATCATGCCCCCATTTTCATTAACCACGCCCCATGTGGCATTTGGTCACACCCATTTTTGGCGCGCGCACACAGTACCCGTAAGACATTTTTTCTACTTGCAACACTGCACGTACTGTATTACATACACTGCGCTTTGTTTGGGGCAGATTAAAGCTTGTTAAATGCTAATTATGAATCCTTCATAGGCTCGTGACTATTACTCTAAAATCAAAATTTTGGAAATCCCCATTCAGAAATCCTGCGTTTGCCCCTGTGGCTGGCAGAAGAAAGAACAGGCTTTCTGCCAGCCGGGTGCAGCATCATATAAAGAGAAGAAACTCATTGGCACAATGTACTAGACTCTGGAACTGTGCCAGAGTTTACTGTGCATGTGTAGGTCTCCTAGACAATGGCAATACAGCCATTTTCCTGGCAATTTTTCTTCTGTGCATGCACAAATTACTGGCAAAATGGCTGCAGCGCCATTTCCTGGTGATTTGTGCAGAGCTGCCGATGCAGGACTCCACAGATGTTAAATACTGATGGGCCAAGTGGTTCTTAACTGTTATTAAATTGTATGTGTCTATGTTACTGAAGAATATGTGTGCAGTGTGCACCACACACCCTGCAGCGTGGCATGGCTGCCTGTGTTAGATGTAGCCTGGCTAGTGCAGCGGCCGTGGATGAACAGCCGTGCAGGTGCTAACCATGGCTAGCGCCCACAGTGCATATGCGCTGTGTGCCAGGTACCGCTAGAACACTGCTAGTTATGGCCCTGGCTTGACCAGCCCATCAGGCTATCAGCCCTTTTGGTATTTACCAGAAGTGCCAGATGGCCAGTCTGTCGCTGCTCTATAGTTCTAAGCAATATCATGATTGTTATTGCATGGCTACTCCTTTTGGAGATTAAAAAGGTTGTTGAATTTTCTCCATTTGAATATGGTTTTTCTGACAGTGGATTGTGGAGTCTAAAGAAATAATTTTCTAGCCTAATGGGCATCAACAACTCTTTTTCTAAGTTCCTGAGAATTGAGGCATGCATACCCAAACCTGTATGGTGAAGACTCCAGTTAAGGTTTCTTTATGGACAAAAACTGGATATACACCTGGCCAACAGATCAGCCAAACGAACTGTACTTATTATTGAATAGCACATAAACAAGGGTAAAATTAGAAATTAAATAGAAAACTATCAAAACTCTGTATGGCAGATTTAATTATAGTATTAGATGGATGTACAGTTGTGACTGTGATTGGCAGTTTATCATGCAATACTGGAGGCTATAAGAACTAATACTGATTGGCCAGCATGTGCTGCATACAATTGGTCCACAGTGATGAAGACAATGAACATGATGACCAGCAGCTGGAGTCCTCCCCAAGACAACCAATCCCTTGTGTAAACCAAAGATTAATCCAATTCTGGGTCATTCCATGGCCCTCATTCCGAGTTGTTCGCTCGGTATTTTTGATCGCATCGCAGTGAAAATCCGCTTAGTACGCATGCGCAATGTTCGCACTGCGACTGCGCCAAGTAACTTTACTATGAAGAAAGTATTTTTACTCACGGCTTTTTCTTCGCTCCGGCGATCGTAATGTGATTGACAGGAAATGGGTGTTACTGGGCGGAAACACGGCGTTTCAGGGGCGTGTGGATGAAAACGCTACCGTTTCCGGAAAAAACGCAGGAGTGGCCGGAGAAACGGTGGGAGTGCCTGGTCAAACGCTGGGTGTGTTTGTGACGTCAACCAGGAACGACAAGCACTGAAATGATCGCACAGGCAGAGTAAGTCTGGAGCTACTCTGAAACTGCTAAGTAGTTAGTAATCGCATTATTGCGAATACATCGGTCGCAATTTTAAGAAGCTAAGATTCACTCCCAGTAGGCGGCGGCTTAGCGTGTGTAACTCTGCTAAATTCGCCTTGCGACCGATCAACTCGGAATGAGGGCCCATATTTTTTCATCTTCTGTTTCCAATAAGTAATATATGTATGAATGGCTCTGAGTAGAGGAAGGATTCTTTATACCTAAGCTCACCTTGACCAGGTGTATTAAGGTCCTTGAAAGGTATCTTTATCCTCAAGGTTAAAGTTCAAGTTGTCAGAGTTTTTTCTAAGTCCCTCAAAAGTAAGAGACAAGAGTGGCTCCATATAGTGTTTAAAAGTTATTGACAAACATTTATTTATGACATACAGAAATCTGCACATCTGTACATTAAAGTTCTGCAATTGAAATCCATCACAATATAGTAAATTTACTGCGTAGCGCAGGTGACCTTTTGATAAAGGCACACTTTAGGCATGAGGGTATTAGGTGGAAAATCCTGGGTATACGACCTCTTTCCTCTGATGTGTAATCTCTAGGGTCCCCTGGGGTAGCAGCAGGCTATCTCCTCAACCAACGCGTTTCGGTCAAAGTCCTTTTTCAAGGTACACTTGAATTTAGCTTCCCTATCGGAAATGCAATAGGAAATAAATATACATACTGTAAGGCTAACAGAACAAATAGGCTGAGCGCTCGGTGAATGGTAGTGTAAACGATTGTCAGCAGCAGCTGGAAAAGGGAAAAGCCAATCCCTAGGAAATACAATGTGAACAACAAAAACCAGGTTGCGCTTGACAATCAAAAAAATATGAATATTTATTGTAATAAAAGTATTTACAACAATTCTCCCGGGAGTATGATAAAAACAATTCAATATGACATAATAATCTGCTCAAATAGAATACCCCTGAGCTTTGATAATTAATTAATTAAAAGGTACTTTCTATGCAAAGAATGCCTAATGCTGTTTGATGCGAACTACAAATGGTTAAAAAAAGGAATTTGTAACATTGATGGTGAACTAAAAAATGAACTGCAGATCTGTATACAGAAAAATTAAACTCACTTAATCCGTGAAAACAAAGTCCCAAGAAAAGTCTTACATCTGTAGCAGCACGTGACAGTTTCAATGATCTTTAAATGATGTAGAATCTTAAATGAATAAACAATGTCCGAGTGATGTAGAAATAAACTGTGCAGATATACAATTACCCACTGTGATGATGGCAGCAGAGAGAGCCCGGAGTGATGTTGTCTCGGTCAGCCGCTATGCCCCTGCATGGGGATGGGAGAGCAGGGTCCGCACTGAGCCGCCGGGCCAAGATGGAATGCAGCCCTGCACACTGGCGGCTGATGCTGGTACTTCCCAGGCGGCTAAGCTGTTACCTGTGCGGCCCGATGCCAGCGGGCTCTCACCAATAGCGACACGACGGGACTCCCACACATTATGACAGGAATCGCAATGCCCGTTATACATTATGCTACACACTGCAATGCCCCTGATACATTATAGCACATACAATGTCTGTGACACAGTATGACACACACCGCAATGACCCTGAGACATTATACCACATACCACAATGATCGTGATATAGTATACAACACACCGTAATGCCTGACACATTATGACACACACCGCAATGTCCATGATACATTATGCCACACACCGTAATGCCCATTACACATTAAGTTCTACAGTAAGGCTAATTACTTTTAAATTACCTGCTCGTTGCCAGGGGTTTCATGCGCTTGGTTCCATGCACGGTGCCAGGGATTTTCATGCTTAGGGTGTCATGCTCGTTGCCAGGGGTTTCATGTACTGGGTGTCATGCACGTTGCTAGGGGGTAGTGCTTGTTGGTAGGGCCGTGCTCCCAGTGCCACATATGCCCCCAGTGCCAGATATTCCCCCACAGTGCCAGGTACATGCCCCCAGTGCCAAATATACCCCCCCCCCAGTGCCAGATATTCCCCCACAGTGCCAGGTATATGCCCCCAGTGCCAGATATTCCGCCACAGTGCCACATATGCCCCCTCAGTGCCTGCTCCCCCCAGTGCCAGATATTCCCCCACAGTGCCAGGTATTTGCCCCCAGTGCCAGATATTCCCCCACAGTGCCACATATGCCCCCTCAGTGCCTGCTCCCCCCAGTGCCAGATATTCCCCCACAGTGCCAGGTATATGCCCCCAGTGCCAGATATTCCCCCGCAGTGCCAGGTATATGCCCCCAGTGCCAGATATTCCCCACCAGTGTCACATAAGCACCCTCAGTGCCTGCTCCCCCCAGTGCCAGATATTGCCCCACAGTGCCAGGTATATGCCCCCAGTGCCAGGTATATGCCCCCACAGTGCCGCCAGGTACATGCCCTCAGTGCCAGATATTCCCCCACAGTGCCTGCTCCCCTATTCTCTCCCCCCCCCCCCCCCGCTCCTTTGTGTTGGTGGGACACGGAGCGCACAGCGCGCGCCTCACCCGTGTCCTTCCTGGCTCTCCTGCGGGTCTAATAAAGGAAGTGACGGTTCGTGAGCCAATCAGAGCTCACGAACGGCACTTCCTTTATTACACCGGCCGGAGAGCCAGGAGGGACACTGGAGAGGCGCGCACGGTGCCCTCCGTGTCCCTCCAACACAGCAGCGGAGGGAAGGAGACCGCAGATTGACATGCGGACGCTCGTCCACATGTCAATCTGTTCTAAGTCAGTGGCGCCCCTCGCCCCCAAGCCACCGCGAGGACTGCGGGGGCAGTAGTTACGCCACTGGTGCTGCTACAGATGTAAGACTTTTCTTGGGACTTTGTTTTCACGGATTAAGTGAGTTTAATTTTTCTGTATACAGATCTGCAGTTCATTTTTTAGTTCACCATCAATGTTACAAATTCCTTTTTTTAACCATTTGTAGTTCGCATCAAACAGCATTAGGCATTCTTTGCATAGAAAGTACCTTTTAATTAATTAATTATCAAAGCTCAGGGGTATTCTATTTGAGCAGATTATTATGTCATATTGAATTGTTTTTATCATACTCCCGGGAGAATTGTTGTAAATACTTTTATTACAATAAATATTCATATTTTTTTGATTGTCAAGCGCAACCTGGTTTTTGTTGTTCATACTGTAAGGCTGAATTACATTCAGTAATTAATGTATGAAGAACAATAACGTATAAACATTATCATAAATATAAGTTTTGAAACAACAGGTATATAATTAACACAATCTAGTCGCATTCTAAAAAAATAAGTTCTGTCTTTACTTATACTGTCTATTTGTATTTAAAAAATTTTGATTGTTATAATTACTTGTCAGTTGTCACCTTATATTAAACGAGGAATATCAAATAAAGTAAAACACACAATCAGACAGAAGCTTTTAAAACACAGACAAGGAGGGGTCTGAGTACTCTTTCCCCATGGTGCACATTCTGCTCTCTACTAAATATTTTATCACTCATGTTCCCATCTTTTGAAGTACATGGAATCCGTACATTCAAACCATTCTCTCAGTATGTTACTATCCATTGTCCCCCTGATCCCCCAACAATGTCTTGAACATTTCTCTTGTTTGTTAATTAAGTTTCATCTTTTGACAATCCCACTATTTTCTTGAGTGATTTCAACATCTCCACATTGATACATTCTCCTTGTACCTCCAAACTTCTTTCTCTACCCTCCTCTCAGCCTCTCCCAGTGGACTTAGGGGGAGATGTATGATGCTGTGTTATGGGGTTGCGCACAAAATGTGCTGCAGATACTGCTTCTCCCTATGTATTATTGTAGTGTTGTGTGCAAATTGATGGGGGTCCATGACATTATCAGCACTCCTATCGTCAAGTTATGGCTCCAATATGCCAGCAACTGTAGAAACGGTCAGTGGCACTGACCATTCCGACAGCTGCAGCTGTAGTTGCCGCACACACAGCATTGTTCCTGGCAGTCAACTCCAACAGCCAGCGATTGTGCAAAAAAAAAACGTTTTCACCTCAAAAAGACGTTGGTGCAACTGGGGGATTTCTGAGCAGCACATGGGCATAATCTGTACAAGCACCAGTCCCTGACAGCAGAGGGAGAGTGCACTTCACCAAAGAGGTGAGTTAACACTCTCCCTCTTCGGCAATTACTTTTCTATTAAGTTTGGATGGTAAATGACCCTGATTCACCACAATAATTGGTGAAGCATGGCAGGAAACTTAATAATCGTTAAAACAAATTAATTAATCTCCCCCCTGTCCTGTACTAGTCAGAATGGACACTTCTTTTATCTTGTTTCCACTAGACTAAGCTCAGTTTCTGATTTATTCAACTCGCGTTCTCTCTATCGGATCATCACCTTATGCAGACGCCCTTACTTTTATCTCCCTGCTGTTGAACTCTACCAAGTGTTTCCATGCTTGCAGAATAGGTGTTCTCCTGTCCTTTGTTCAACACATCAAATCTGTATCTACAGTAGATCTTGTTACATACAATCTAAGAAACATTTTTAGAAACGCATAAATCTCACAAGACAATGCAAAAACTTTAATTGATACTCATAATTGCAATTTGTCCCTTACTAGTGTTCCTAACCACACACACTAATTCAGGTGTGGTTGGAGTAGCTATCGCTGCTAATTTCATGAAAGCAGCAGTGATAACACTAACATGGTAATGCAGTAGAAAGTGTCACGCCTCCTGCTTGCATTAGTGATCCGAGGTGCATCCTAGGTCGCAACATTGGGACATCTACGACATCTAAGACACCATCAGCCCGCTGCATTACCCATTGGGTCATGCAAGCCAGCCGCCACAGATGTAACAAAGAGACCAGGAAATCTCCGCCCTCTGACAGAGATCCTGGCCTCGTCACTCCCCCACAGCAGTGGCAACATGCTTCCTTTTAGGGATACTGATGCTGTTCCTTCCCCCCACTCCACCCCCAAATGGCAGCAGACTGTCATTCACTGCCGATCTGTGTCCGACATTGCAGACCCATACTGCTCTTGTTTGGTACTTTTTAACCTGAATTAAACACTCAGGGGCGCTGAGAGGAGAGATCCACACTCAGGGGCACTGAGAGGGGAGTGAGGCGGGTATAAAATACTCAGCCGACCTGTATGAGGGCCCCAGCAGTGGTCCAGTTCAGCCTATGAGGAGGAGCAATGCCACCGTATTGCTCATGTCAGCTTTGGGACACACTGAAAGTCTTAGTGGTCCTGTCCACACTTTTTATTGCTTTTACTCCTTATTTTTTCAGGCTGCTGCACTGTTGAATGCCCTTGTCACACAACAAGACCTTCAAAATGCAAATGTTACCTAACTACCTTGAGCAAGTATAGCAAATTCCCAAACTGATTTCCTAACCTCCAGAGGCTACTCTATATCATAACCGCTCTTCTATACAAAATTTACACATGTACTCTTTCTGTGGGGTAAATCCAATTAGCCACGAAAGGTATGATGTGCCGTTGCTGCGGCATTTCATCTCTGGCAACAGCATCCCATCTCGCACCCTTCACGGGATGGTTTCAGCCTGTATTCGCACAAAACTTCTCAGGCCTCTATGGGGTGGCGAGCATTTTGGGCGACTTCCGCCTGCCGTAAAGTGTGGCCACTGCCGCGATGACTTGCTGCCACGAGATCATCATGGACAATTGGATTGACCACTATGTTCAAACAGTTCTCTGAGCCCTAGACCAATATTGCTGTGTAAATGGATCAATTAGGAGCATATGCACTTTTTACTTTTGCAGTTGGGCTGGACTAAAATGCAGTCTTTCCATTATCCTAATGGTTCAAACTCTTATTATCCTATTGATTGTAAGCTTGCAAGCAAGACCTTCTTACCTCTTTGGTAATACAAAGTCTTAACTATATCACTGTTTCTTACCATTTATTAATTTCATGGGAATATGCTAGTGTTAAATATATTTTAATAACAAAAATAAGTATAAATTACTGACTATTTTAATAAATCAATACTTGTATAGTGCACACCTATAAGGCAATGCTATATTTTCATCTTTGTCCTGGAATAACTTATAATATCCTTACAATCTACAGAACAAAATATAATAATTATGATTTATATCTCCTTCCATTGCACAGTAATTACAGCTATAAATTAGTTAGCTTGCTGTAAGTGTGTGCTTTATTATATTTTGTTTATAAAAGTTGGAATAGTTGCATATATGTACTCAGTGATGGCTGATATAGCATACCATCATATCTAAATGTACTGCCTAAGGGTGCATACACACGGTGAGATTCGGACTTATCCGATTCTCACCGTGCGACAGGGGGCCGGGTCGGCACTTAGCCAGTATCGCAAGCACATAATGAGTGTGCTTGCGATGCTGGCTATGTGCGATGTCAATCCTGACTATCTCTTCTATAGAGATAGCCAGGATTGACTTGCCTGCACAGCCTATTTTTTCTGCCGATGCCGACCGCGCGGGGCCGCGCATCGGCATCGGATCGGGATCGCAAGGTGACTGTCACCTTGCGATCTGCACTATCTTTTCTTCCGATTCTGACTATATAGTCAGAATCGGAAGAAAATATCTTACCGTGTGTACACACCTTAAGTTTTCCAAACCCTGCCATTACAGTCCAGGTTTTAAGGATATCCATTCTTGAGCACAGGTGACTAATTTAACCATCTCGACTCAAGCACGGCTATCCTTAAAACCTGCACTGTAATGGAGGAGTTTGGAAAACTCTGGCCTAAATGTAAAACTGAATTTAAGAGCAAATATGCTAAGAATGACATACTGTACATGCAAAATTAATTGTGGTCGTCTTCACAAATAAAAAGAAGTAAAATAGGGGGCATTTATGCTTCCCTTTCTGGTTAACCAGATAGATTTTACATTTTAGATTTTAAATTAATTTTTTAACTTAAGATCATGTAAATATTTCAATATTTTTGCTTGAAAACATATCATAGTTATATATTTTATGTCATGTACGATTGTCTTTTTCTTTTTTAGGTTATGCCCTCCTACCATCAAGTAAAGCTGATAAATTATCCGACTCTAGCCACAGTGAGATCTCATCACAGTCAAGCATAGTCAGCAACAACTCTGTGGATTCCATGTCATTGGCTCTGCAGGATGAAAGGTGTTTGCCTCAAGCGAATGTGGATTCCTTGGTTATATTGGAAAAAAGCATTTCACGCGTACCAGCCACTGAGGATAATCAGCTGTGTAGGAGGTAAAACATTTCAGCTGTTTTTCTTAATTTACTACATTGTTGGAGAAGGAATATAGTAAAGGGCAGATAGCAATGCCAGATTATGGACCACATGGGCCTGGGGCTGAAAATTAAGTGACTGTGCTGTAACTAGTGGAAGTGGAAGTGGCAGTGCCACAGGGGCGTATACACCCCATACACTATCAATCGCAATGTCTCCCTAAATGCGCAAAACTAGAAATATTGCATACATTTTTTACAGCCATGTATAGGTGCTCACGACAGTTGCCCCTGTCCCCACGTGAAACTCACAAAAACATTTTCAGATATACACAAAAAGAGCTAAGGTGCTAAGGCAGAGGTTCCCAAACTGTGTGCCGTGGCTCCCTGGGGTGCCTCGGGACACTTGTAGGGGTGCCCTAGGTTGGTGGTCCAGGACCAATTCAAATTATTCATGGTCAATATAATAGGCAAAACCAGTGCTGGTGGCTGCCAGTCATAAAATATGGGGACAAACAGAAGCAAATCTTGTCCCTCACCATGCAACTGACCCTAAGGATGACATATAAACGCGATCTACTTAATGTAATATTTCTTTCTAAATTTTTCAATAAGAAATTTTTGGACTAGGGGTGCCGTGAAAAAAATTCTGATATTCTAGGGCGCCGTGATTCAAAAAAGTTTGGAAACCACTGTGCTAAGGACAACTTTCTGTGGAGATACAGGTTGAGTCTCCCTTATCCAAAATGCTTGGGACCAGAGGTATTTTGGATATGGGATTTTTCCGTATTTTGGAATAATTGCATACCATAATGAGATATCATGGTGATGGGACCTAAATCTAAGCACAGAATGTATTTACGTTTCATATACACCTTATACACACAGCCTGAAGGTCATTTAATACAATATTTTTAATAACTTTGTGTATTAAACAAAGTTTGTGTACATTGAGCCATCAGAAAACAAAGGTTTCACTATCTCAGTCTCACTCAAAAAAGTCCGTATTTCGGAATATTCCGTATTTCGGAATATTTGGATATGGGATACTCAACCTGTACCAATCTGTAGACTCAAAAAGCTGAAAGATACAGTTTTGAGTTTCTAGATCCAGGGTGTCTTTAAATCTTCCCCACCCACGGTAAAAATGGATCACTCCCTTTCCAATGTCGAGAAGGGTAGATTGTCAGAGTACATCAAACGCAGCAACAATTGTGACACTGATTGAATAGAAGGTCTAGAATGGGATATCCAATGCTGCAAAATTACCACTGTAAGGAAGGGTGTCAATGTTTGTTTGTTTGTTTGTTTATCCAACCAACCACAAATCCCACAGAGGGACACTGTTATGATTCCAGCACTCTGGTCAGAGGAGATCTTATGGCAAGGACCGGAGCACTGGAACGGAATGCTGGGGAAGGGAGCAGGACAGGAAAATAGCCCCTGGCGCCCTAACTCTGTTGTCTCACCCGTGTTGTCAGAAATCCCCTGCGAGACTATGGTTTCTTGAGCCCTTGGCAGCCGCGTTTGAAGGGCGGATTATGTCTGCCCAACTTTGATGCCCCCCGGTCTTAATGAGAGACAAAGGGAAACCCGAGACAGGGTGATAACAAGAAGCCCTCTAACTAAACAACCAGGCCAGGGGCCAAGCAAACTCAAAACTATAATATGTGCGGAGAAACCGCCAAGGAAAAGGACAACCAAAATATCCACTTGTCCAATTCTCCTACCCGGCACCGCCGAGTACCAGAGAGGACTTGTGGAAGCGGAACCCTCCGCAAATGCTCCAAACACAAAATATAAAAGGTAAAGCGGCTGAGCCGCAACACACGGCAGAGCCGCAACTCACGAACACCACTGGATATAAAACGGTGATCAGTCAGGACTCCTGGGACGAGATGGTAACTCCCGAGTACAGGACTTCTGAGGACTGGAATGACCGGATACAGCAGGACTGGAAACAGACTCTCAGCAAACAAAGGCAGCATGCAGGAAGCTATTACCGGCGTCTGTGAGAAGCCCTGGGAGTGTACTTAACAGGGAGTCCTCCAATCAGCTGTTTAGAGGCTGATTGGACTAAATGTCGTGCAGCTGCCTTGCTGCACGGCCAGAGAACAGGTGAACGCATTAAATCCTAAAACCCAGCAACGGGGAACGCGGTCCGCCAGTGGCGTCCCCGTTGCTAGGGTCCGTGCGGCTTAAGCGCGCTCGGCGTCTAGCGTTGCTAGGGAGCCGGCGGCTGTACGTGCACGGCGTCCCTAGTTGCTAGGCGCCGGGTCGCGCGGACAAGCGGACCCCGGCGCCTAACAGTACCCCCCCCCTTGAGGAGGGGTCAAGGAACCCCTAAAGCCAGGTTTCCGAGGAAATTCCCGAAAAAATGCCCTCTTGAGCCTCGGGGCATGAAGATCCTTATCCAGGACCCAAGACCTTTCCTCCGGACCATAGCCTCTCCAGTGAACCAGAAAATAAAGCCGGCCCCGGGACAATTTGGAATCGAGAACCTTCTCCACCAAGAACTCCTGTTGTCCCTGTACATCCACCGGAGATCTACCCTGAGAGATCCTCCGAGGAAATCTACTGGAAGAAACGTATTGTTTCAACAGGGAACAATGAAACGTATTACCTATCCTGAGAGATCTTGGTAAACGTAACCGAAAGGCAACTGGGTTGACTCTTTTAATAATAAGAAATGGCCCAATAAATTTGGGTCCCAATCTAGCCGAGGATTGTTGAAGCCTGATGTTACGAGTCGACAACCATACCCTATCTCCCACCTTAAAAGTGCAAGGACGTCGGAGCCTGTCAGAAAATTTCTTCTCTCGAAAGGCCGCTTTTCTGAGAGCAAGGTGCACTTTTTTCCAAATGGCTCTGAGATGGGAGGTTAAGGTCAGCGAGGAGACTGAGGAATGATGAAAAAAAGAATTAGCTCTGGGGTGAAAACCAAAAACTGAAAAGAATGGAGACTCTTTAGTGGAGGAATGACAAGAATTATTGTAAGCAAACTCCGCCAACGGAAGAAACTCGGACCAATCATTCTGGAGTTTGGCAGAATACAAGCGCAAATACTGTTTCAATGATTGGTTAACTCGCTCGGTTTGCCCGTTGGATTGTGGGTGGTAACCGGATGTTAACGACAATTTCATCTTTAATGAGGCACAAAAACATTTCCAGAATTGTGCGATGAATTGTGGACCCCGATCAGAAACAATATCAGTCGGCAACCCATGAAGTCTGAAAACATGGCGGAGAAACAAAACTGCCAACCCTTGGGCAGAAGGCAATCGGGGGAGAGCAATAAAATGAGCCATCTTGCTAAAACGGTCCACTACCACCCATATGACTCGGAATCCGGCTGAAAGGGGAAGGTCAACCACAAAATCCATGGAAATATGGGACCATGGCCTGAGAGGAACATTTAAGGGCATAAGTTGCCCGATAGGCAAGGAAAGGGGAACCTTATGCTGTGCACAAACCTGACATGAATAAACAAACTCCCTAACGTCTTTAGAAAGACCAGGCCACCATACTGAGCGAGAGACTAACTCCAAAGTCTTAGAGATTCCCGGATGCCCGGAAACTTTGTTATCATTGAATTCCGTTAAAACAGTAGCTCTCAAAAACTCAGGGACGTAAAGACGACCAGCAGGAGTATTTCCAGGAGCTTGGTGTTGAAGCTGTTTTAACTGGGTAAATAAATCTTGTGTGAGGCCTGCCCAGATGACCGAAGATGGAAGTATGGGAGTAACAGGACTGTTATTGTGAACCGGAAGAAAGCTGCGTGACAGGGCATCAGCCTTAGTATTCTTGGAACCAGGCCTGAAAGTGATTATAAATTTGAAACGAGTAAAAAATAAAGCCCAACGTGCCTGCCGGGCATTAAGCCGTTTAGCCGATTCGATGTATTGCAGGTTTTTATGGTCAGTCAATACTGAAATAGTATGTTTTGCTCCCTCCAGCCAATGCCTCCACTCCTCGAAAGCCCACTTTACCGCCAGTAACTCCCGATTACCAACGTCATAGTTGGATTCAGCGGAGGAGAATTTCCTGGACATAAAGGCACAAGGATGTAACTCCAGAGACTCCGGATCCTTTTGAGAAAGGATAGCCCCCACTCCAACCTCCGAGGCATCAACCTCCACAACAAAGGGCAATTCCGGATTGGGATGTCTGAGGACTGGAGCCGAGACAAAGGCTTGTTTCAAGGCCCGGAAGGACAACTCAGCTTCACGCGACCAGTTGGTAGGATCCGCTCCTTTCTTTGTCAGAGCTACAATGGGAGCAACCAGGTCAGAAAAAGAATGAATGAACCTCCTATAATAATTCGCAAACCCTAAAAAGCGCTGAATTGCCTTTAAATTGGTGGGTTGCGCCCAACTAAGGATGGCCTGGAGCTTCTTTGGTTCCATGGAAAATCCCAGAGGGGAAATAATGTACCCTAAAAAAGATACTTCCGTGACATGAAACTCACACTTCTCCAGCTTGGCATATAAATGATTCTCACGTAACTTTTGAAGAACCAGACGCACCTGGGTAACATGTTGTTCCATTGATTCAGAATAAATCAGGATGTCGTCTAAGTAAACGACCACGAATTTCCCTAGGAAGTCACGGAGCACATCGTTAATGAGGTCTTGAAAAACTGCTGGAGCATTAGACAAGCCGAACGGCATCACCAGGTACTCGTAGTGACCCGACTGAGTACTGAAGGCCGTTTTCCACTCATCTCCAGATTTAACTCGGATGAGGTTGTACGCTCCTCTAAGGTCAATTTTAGAAAAAATCACAGCAGAACGTAACTGATCAAAGAGTACAGAAATCAACGGCAAAGGATAGGTGTTTTTAACTGAGATCTTATTCAGGGCTCTAAAATCAATGCAAGGTCTAAGCGAGCCATCCTTTTTCTCCACAAAGAAGAAGCCTGCACTTAAAGGAGATTTTGATGGTCTAATAAATCCTTTCTCAAGGCTCTCCTTTACATAATCATTCATAGCCGCAGTTTCTGGCCCGGATAATGCATATAATCTTCCCTTTGGCAATGCGGCACCAGGAATTAACTCAATAGCACAATCATAAGGCCGATGGGGAGGCAGAATGTCCGCATTGCCTTTGGAGAAAACATCAGCAAACTCCTGGTATTCCACCGGAATGGGTTCTGGAATGATAGCTGCTACTCTGACTGGAAACGTGATACATTCCTTATCACAAAAAGTACCCCACTGTGAAATCTGCCCCGACCGCCAATCAATGGTGGGATTATGAAAGGCCAGCCAAGGGTGACCCAGAACAACTGGAACTGCTGGGCAATGTGTAAGAAAGAACTCGATTTTCTCGGAATGTAGAGCTCCTACTGTAAGTAGTACAGGAGGTGTACGGAGAGAAATAATCCCATTAGACAGCGGACTCCCATCTAAGCCATGCATGGTGACACACCTACCCAAAGGTAACTGAGGAATGCCTAAGGCCTTAGCCCAAGTTAAATCCATAAAGTTTCCTGCAGCTCCAACTGTCAACAAAAGCCGACACAGAAGAACTGAGGCTGCCAAAAGAAACTTTAACTGGGACTAAAAGGGAGTTATTCGAGGAGATAAGCTGCAGACCTAGGTGAACCCCCTCACAATTCACCTGGTCAAAGCGTTTCCCGACTTGTTCGGACAATTACGAGCAAAATGTCCCTTACCCCCACAGTACAGACAAAGACCAGAATTTTGCCTTCTGGCTCTTTCTTCAGGAGACAGCCGGAAGAGACCCATCTGCATGGGCTCCTCTACGTCTTCAGGAATGGAATATACACACGGAGTTGACCTTACAGATGCTCCTTTTTCAGCCCTCCGCTCTCTGAGACGACGATCAATCTTAATAGAAAGCTCCATGAGTTTATCGAGAGTCTCAGGAGCGGGGTACTGAAGGAGACTGTCTTTTAGAGACTCTGATAAGCCGAGGCGAAACTGACTGCGCAGGGCTGGGTCATTCCAGCCACAGTCGTTCGACCAACGGCGAAACTCCGTACAATAAACCTCCGCAGGATTTCTACCCTGTCTGAGAGCGCGCAACTGACTTTCAGCGGACGCCTCTCTATCAGGGTCATCATACAAGAGCCCTAAAGACTCAAAAAAAGCGTCAACTGACAACAATGCCGGATCCTGTGCTCTTAAACCAAATGCCCAGGTCTGAGGACCCCCCTGGAGCAAAGAAATCATAATCCCGACCCGCTGAGATTCAGTACCCGAGGAAGTCGGTCTTAAACGAAAATAAAGTTTACAGGATTCTTTAAAATTAAAAAACTCTTTTCTATCACCAGAAAAACGGTCAGGCAAATGCATCTTTGGTTCAGGGACTACCCTTGGGGAAGCTCGCAAAAGATCTTCCTGCGACTTCACCCGAAGAGAAAGATCCTGAACCATCTGAGTAAGTTCTTGAATCTGGCTGACTAAGAGCTGACCAGGATTTGGCCCTAAACCTGTTGGATTCATGAGGCCGAGAAACTCTCACAAAACTGAATGAGAAAAAATTAAACCCCGTTTAATTGTAAGTTTTGGTATGGCCGGTAATAATGTTATGATTCCAGCACTCTGGTCAGAGGAGATCTTATGGCAAGGACCAGAGCACTGGAACGGAATGCTGGGGAAGGGAGCAGGACAGGAAAATAGCCCCTGGCGCCCTAACTCTGTTGTCTCACCCGTGTTGTCAGAAATCCCCTGCGAGACTATGGTTTCTTGAGCCCTTGGCAGCCGCGTTTGAAGGGCAGATTATGTCTGCCCAACTTCGATGCCCCCCGGTCTTAATGAGAGACAAAGGAAAACCCGAGACAGGGTGATAACAAGAGGCCCTCTAACTAAACAACCAGGCCAGGGGCCAAGCAAACTCAAAACTATAATATGTGCGGAGAAACCGCCAAGGAAAAGGACAACCAAAATATTCACTTGTCCAATTCTCCTACCCGGCACCGCCGAGTACCAGAGAGGACTTGTGGAAGCGGAACCCTCCGCAAATGCTCCAAACACAAAATATAAAAGGTAAAGCGGCTGAGCCGCAACACACGGCAGAGCCGCAACTCACGAACACCACTGGATATAAAACGGTGATCAGTCAGGACTCCAGGGATGAGATGGTAACTCCCGAGTACAGGACTTCTGAGTGTTATGCACACCAGTGCCTGCAGGAAAGTACTGGTGTCAGAATTGTTATGCACTCCAGTGCCTGCAGGAATGTACTGGTGTTTGAACTGTTATGCAAAACAAATGGACTCACAGACAGACTGGGGAATATGACATAACGTACACAGAAGGTGATAGGGTAACAAAATACACACAAAGTGAACAGAGAAGCCCAGAGGCTAAGGAACTGGGTATCTCCCTTGTATTAGAAATGCTCAGATGGGAAAAGCAAGATGTTGTGTTTTAATACGTAGAGAACCCGAAATGCTGTTGCTAAGGGCAACAGCAAAACCCTAAAGGGTTACCAACGGGTGTGGCAGTAAACTCCTTGGTCAGAGATGGAATGATAGACACAAGGAGAGTCTCCACAATCCTAATTCTCACTTGTAGTGCACAGGTTCAGCTTACTGCCACTAAACTGACCCCTGACACCTAGCACAGTGAGACAGGATTAGACAGGCAAGTCTTAGAATACAGCCGCAAACTTGCTAAGTTCACAGAGTAGTAACAGAACCCCAGCAAGCTAAACGACTGACTCCAGTCTTACTGCTAGGTCTGGATTGGCAGAGTGTAATACCAAATCCCCAGGCCTATTTGCAGTAAGCAACAAACAAATACAAAGCTACACAGTACTGGTTAACTTTCAGGAACTGACTAACCAACAAAGATTCAGCAGCATCTGCTTACCCTGAGAAGAGGCCTTATAAAGCAGGTGCTGTCCACGCCCCACTCAGACCTCACAGACTGTGAGCACAAAAACCAGCACCGGATCCCCTGCCGTGCACAGAGCCTATAACCACTGCACAGCAAAAGACCCGAACCGGAGTATCAGCTGCACTCAGGTTACTCCGCTAGCACTTGTCTCCCGGTTGCCATGACGACGTGGCAGCACAGGGCAGGAGACCCTAACAGTACCCTCCCTCTGACGAGGGGTCAAAGAACCCCTACCACCGGGTTTATCGGGGAACTGCGAGAAGAAAGAGCGTATCAGTCTGGGGGCATGAAGATCACAACTGCGCACCCACGACCGCTCCTCCGGGCCATACCCCTTCCAGTGCACCAAAAATGACAGCCGACCCCGAACCACCTTGGAGTCAAGAATCCTTTCAACAACAAACTCCCTCTGGCCACGTATCAGAAGAGGGGAAGGTCTTCCACTGGAAGAAGGATTACTAATCGCCCGTTTTAAAAGGGAACAATGAAATGTTTTATTGATACCCAAAGAACGGGGCAGATCTAACTGAAATGCCACCGGATTGATAACCCTGGTGATCTTATAAGGGCCGATGAACCGGGGGCCTAACTTATGAGATGGCTGTCTCAACTTCAAATTCTTGGTAGACAACCAGACGAAGTCTCCTAATTTGAAGCTGCAGGGTCTTTTCCGCTTATCAAAAACCCTTTTGGTCACTAATGACAGACACAAGGGCTTTCTTCACTTTCCGCCAAATACCTCTAAGGACCGAAACCACAGAGGAACCACCAGGCGTGGAGTCCAGGGGGTCAAAAGAATTGGCCTTAGGATGATGCCCATACACACAAAGGAAGGGAGAGATCCCTGTAGCAGAGTGAGCCGCGTTGTTATAGGCAAACTCCGCCATGGACAGATGAGCAACCCAGTCAGTCTGACACTTGGAGACATAACACCTGAGGAACTGCTCCAAGGACTGGTTCACCCTTTCAGTCTGCCCATTAGACTGCGGATGGTAGCCTGACGACAAGCTGACAGAAATCTGGAGATCGGAACAAAATGCCCTCCAGAATTTGGCCACAAACTGGGATCCGCGGTCAGAGACCACATCAAGTGGCAACCCGTGGAGACGCACAACATGCAGCATAAATAATTCAGACAGGCGTCTGGCCGATGGCAGCCCAACCAGTGGAACGAAGTGCGCCATCTTCGAAAACCTGTCAACGACAACCCAGATGGCTGTCATCCCCGAGGATTTGGGCAAGTCCACCACAAAATCCATTGAAATGTGGGTCCATGGCTTAGATGGGATAGAGAGTGGATGTAATGGGCCAACAGGAACCCCTCTAGGAGTCTTATTTCGGGCACAGATGTCACATGCCCGAACCCACTGATCCACATCCTTAGCCACCGAGGGCCACCACACCGCCCTAGATAGCAACTCCCGAGTTCTGGCAATACCCGGGTGACCTGCCGACTTCTTGGCATGGAATTCCAGGAACACTCGCTGTCTTAACCTAGGAGGCACAAACAAAAGACCTACCGGAAGGTCTAGAGGAGCCTGCTCCTGTGCTCTAAGGACTAATGATAAGAGGTCCTGGGTAATGCCCACTTTAATACATGATGGGGAAACAATGGGCAACGGCTCCTCCGTGGTCTCCTGGATTGGAGCAAAACTCCGCGAGAGCGCATCAGCCTTGATGTTTTTTGACCCAGGGCGATATGTTATCAAAAAATTAAAGCGAGCAAAAAACAAAGCCCATCGTGCCTGCCTGGCATTGAGACGCTTCGCTGACTCTAAATATGCCAGATTCTTATGGTCAGTGAGAATTGAGACCACAAACTTAGCCCCCTCAAGCCAGTGTCTCCACTCCTCGAGTGCATCCTTAATAGCCAACAATTCCCGGTTACCCACGTCATAATTCATCTCGGCAGGCGAAAATTTACGGGAAAAGTAAGCACAGGGATGAAGGCGATTATCAGACACTCCCATCTGAGAAAGCACTGCCCCAATACCCATCTCAGAGGCATCCACCTCCACCACAAAAGGACGCTCTGGATCTGGGTGTCGCAGCACCTTGGCCGAAACAAATGCCCTTTTGAGACGGGCAAAAGCCGCTTTAGCCTCACAAGACCAGTGAGCAACATCCGCCCCTTTCTTAGTGAGTGCCACCAAGGGCGCCACTATAGACGAAAATCCAGCGATAAATCGTCTATAAAAATTCGCAAAGCCCAGGAAACGCTGAAGCGCCTTCAAACTAGTGGGCTGCACCCAATCCAGGACTGCCTGTACCTTGGAACCCTCCATTTGGAAACCTTCTGGGGAGATAATATATCCTAGAAATGCGATTTGCTGAACTTCAAATTCGCACTTCTCCAGCTTCGCCCCAAGCCAGTGGTCTCTGAGTTTCTGGAGGACTAAGCGTACATGCTTCCGATGTTCCTCCAGGGAATGGGAGAAGATTAGGATGTCATCTAAGTATACAACTAAGAATCTATCCAAATATTCCCTGAGCACATCATTCATGAAATCCTGGAAGACTGCCGGGGCATTACAGAGCCCAAAAGGCATCACCAAATATTCATAATGCCCTGAGTGGGTATTAAAGGCAGTCTTCCATTCATCCCCCTCTCTTATTCGGATTAGATTGTACGCACCGCGTAGGTCAATCTTAGAAAAAATGGTGGCAGTACGAAGCTGGTCAAACAAGACCGAAATGAGAGGCAGTGGGTATGAGTTTTTATTCGTGATACGGTTCAATTCCCTGAAGTCGATGCAGGGTCGCAACGAACCGTCCTTTTTACCCACGAAGAAGAACCCCGACCCAACTGGAGACTGTGAAGGTCTGATAAATCCCTTAGCCAGGTTCTCCTGAATGTACTCTGCCATAGCCTGAGTCTCAGGACGTGACAGGGAGTACAACCTGCTCTTGGGAAGCTTAGCATTTGGCAACAAATCAATGGCACAGTCATAGGGGCGATGGGGAGGTAGTACCTCTGCAACTTTTTTGGAGAACACATCCGCAAAATCTGCATAACACCCTGGCAATCCTGGCAAACTTAGCTGCGAGAGCCTGACTGGAAGGCTCAAGCAACTCCTGAAACAATCAGTACCCCAACTAAGAATCTCCCCAGAGACCCAGTCAAATTGAGGATTGTGGGCCCTTAACCAGGGTAACCCCAACACCAATGGGGCAAAAGTACAGACAGTCACATAAAAGGACAATTTTTCAGAGTGTGTGGCTCCAATAAACAAAGAAATCTGGCTAGTGCAAGAGGTAATTTTACCTTGGGATAATGGTTCCCCGTTTAACCCACAAATCTCAATTTCCGATGCCAAGGGTACTAAGGGAACAGAGTGTTTCAGGGCGAATTGGCGGTCCATAAAAACCCCGTCGGCCCCACTGTCCACAAAGGCCTCAGTCTTGACAGTTTGACCGAGGATCTTCAAGGTCACCGGAATGATAAAAGTCTTCTTGGGAAATTCTGACTTCTGGCCTGACAGGATATTTCCCATCACCCTCAGGCCCTGAAGTTTTCTGGCTTTTCTGGGCATGATACTACCACATGACCTTTATTCCCACAGTACAAACACAACCCCTGCTGTCTCCTCCGCGTCTTCTCACGCGAGGAGAGGCGGGTAGCCCCAATCTGCATAGGCTCCTCGGAAAATTCCTCAGAGTCTGAGGTTCCCTTGGGAAGGAAGGAAATCTCAGTCTCCCTTTCAAGCCTACGCTCTCTCAGCCGTCTATCCACCCGGATGGATAACTGCATGAGCTGATCCAAGCTATCAGGCAAGGGATATTGTACCAGTTGGTCCTTTATCTGGTTAGAAAGACCTCTTCGGTACTGGTGTCTCAGGGCTGGGTCATTCCACTGGGTATCATGGGCCAACCTCCGAAACTCCGTACAGTAAACCTCAACTGGCCTTCGCCCTTGCTTAAGGATCGAAATCTGAGCCTCGGCTGAGGCCGTCTTGTCAGGGTCATCATACAACATGCCCTGTGCCGTAAAAAAAGCATCAACACTTTTAAGCGACGGACAGTCAGGCTGCAACCCATATGCCCAGACCTGTGGGTCTCCTTGTAGCAAGGAAATCACTATGCCCACCCGCTGAATCTCCGACCCAGAAGACTGAGGCCTAAGCCGGAAGTATAGCTTGCAGCTCTCCTTGAAACAAAAGAACTGCGAGCGATCTCCAGAAAAACGATCCGGGAGATTTACTTTCGGCTCCTTAACCCCTGCAGGTGCTGCTGCTGCGGGAGCTCCGCCAGCAGCCTGGGAGGTGTGCATTTTAATGGACAAATCATTAAATTGTCGAGTCAGGACCTGCACCTGATCGACCACCTGTTGCAACGTATTTTGAGGGGTATGCTCCATATTCCCACAAAATTTCAACAGGAGTATTAGGCTGCTGAATATGTTATGCACACCAGTGCCTGCAGGAAAGTACTGGTGTCAGAATTGTTATGCACTCCAGTGCCTGCAGGAATGTACTGGTGTTTGAACTGTTATGCAAAACAAATGGACTCACAGACAGACTGGGGAATATGACATAACGTACACAAAAGGTGATAGGGTAACAAAATACACACAAAGTGAACAGAGAAGCCCAGAGGCTAAGGAACTGGGTATCTCCCTTGTATTAGAAATGCTCTGATGGGAAAAGCAAGATGTTGTGTTTTAATACGTAGAGAACCCGAAATGCTGTTGCTAAGGGCAACAGCAAAACCCTAAAGGGTTACCAACGGGTGTGGCAGTAAACTCCTTGGTCAGAGATGGAATGATAGACACAAGGAGAGTCTCCACAATCCTAATTCTCACTTGTAGTGCACAGGTTCAGCTTACTGCCACTAAACTGACCCCTGACACCTAGCACAGTGAGACAGGATTAGACAGGCAAGTCTTAGAATACAGCCGCAAACTTGCTAAGTTCACAGAGTAGTAACAGAACCCCAGCAAGCTAAACGACTGACTCCAGTCTTACTGCTAGGTCTGGATTGGCAGAGTGTAATACCAAATCCCCAGGCCTATTTGCAGTAAGCAACAAACAAATACAAAGCTACACAGTACTGGTTAACTTTCAGGAACTGACTAACCAACAAAGATTCAGCAGCATCTGCTTACCCTGAGAAGAGGCCTTATAAAGCAGGTGCTGTCCACGCCCCACTCAGACCTCACAGACTGTGAGCACAAAAACCAGCACCGGATCCCCTGCCGTGCACAGAGCCTATAACCACTGCACAGCAAAAGACCCGAACCGGAGTATCAGCTGCACTCAGGTTACTCCGCTAGCACTTGTCTCCCGGTTGCCATGACGACGTGGCAGCACAGGGCAGGAGACCCTAACACTGAGGACTGGAATGACCGGATACAGCAGGACTGGAAACAGACTCTCAGCAAACAAAGGCAGCATGCAGGAAGCTATTACCGGCGTCTGTGAGAAGCCCTGGGAGTGTACTTAACAGGGAGTCCTCCAATCAGCTGTTTAGAGGCTGATTGGACTAAATGCCATGCAGCTGCCTTGCTGCACGGCCAGAGAACAGGTGAACGCATTAAATCCTAAAACCCAGCAACGGGGAACGCGGTCTGCCAGTGGCGTCCCCGTTGCTAGGGTCCGTGCGGCTTCAGCGCGCCCGGCGTCTAGCGTTGCTAGGGAGCCGGCGGCTGTACGTGCACGGCGTCCCTAGTTGCTAGGCGCCGGGTCGCGCGGACAAGCGGACCCCGGCGCCTAACAGACACAGGGTCTAAGGTGAGGTTCAGATGAAATAATGAGTTTAAGTGTACCACTAGCTTATTTCAGAAATGTTTGATATTCCCCATGATATGAATAAAATTGGTGTGACCAAAACAGCACTTCACACAAGCTCCAGTTCCATTGTGCATCATGTGACTATGATGAGATGGGGCAGTGCACAGTAACATAGCCAATTATAACATACAGAGCGTCATGAAGGTGTTCCTGTCTCATAGTAATAGTAGGGAAATCGGATTGCCAGGCTCGTAAAGGAAATTTCTAAATTTTATCAACATCAAATATTCTATATGTGTTACTAAAAATCAATGACACTGATGACATCAGGGAATCTTGTAATTTAGGTGTAGCCATGAGAGGAAGTATAGACTGTAATAATGTCTAATTTGGTGATAAAGATAAAAAATAAATGCGGTAGCCCAAATTTCTCTGTGCGCTGCAGGTGGGGCAGATATAACATGTGCAGAAAGAGTTAGATTTGGGTGGGGTGTGTTCAAACTGAAATCAAAATTGCAGTGTAAAAATAAAGCAGACAGAAACAATATAACCCACCCAAATCTAACTCTCTCTGCACATGTTATATCTGCCCCACCTGCAGTGCACATAGTTTCAGCAGACGTTACCAGGCTGTGGCCGGATCATGGGGAGAAGGTAAGGCATCGGTTCCGCTTAGAAGAGGAATACGGATACAGCTGCACTGTTTTGGGAGGAGACCACCAAACAGTCGCTGATGCAGCTGCCACCTCGGGTGCACCAGTGCTAGGCCTTAGAGATCATAGGCTCCAGGAATAGTATGAGGCCGCGATCCCTAGGGTTGATGTCAGCAGTGGGGAGTCAGATGCGCTCCTGGTCACCCCTCCCCGCGGTTCATGACCAGTTTCCACTGAGTCTCCCGCCATGAACTGTTTTCCCGCTTCCGGCTGAGATGCTGTATACGAAGGGGACCCAGTCGCAGCATAGGCGGCTGTGTGACTGGTGTGTCTGTGTTGGGTGGTCTTCAGTATGCCGACTGACGGGATCCCGGCACACAGTATACCGGCGCCGGGATCCCGACAGCCGGCATACCGACACTTATTCTCCCTCGTGGTGGTCCACAACCCCCCTGGAGGGAGAATAAAATAGCGTGGCGTGCGTGGCACCACCGTGCCCATAGCGTGGCGAGCGCAGCGAGCCCGCAAGGGGCTCATTTGCGCTCGCCACACTGTTGGTAAGCCGGCGGTCGGGCTCCCGGCGCCGGTATGCTGGTCGCCGGGAGCCCGACCGCCGGCATATCGTAGTGAACCCTCTGTGTTCACTGAGCGTCTGTGTTCACTATAGGTTCATGGAGCGGCAGTGTACACTAGTAGCGTCTGGATTCACTCAGGGTTCACAAACGTATTGATCGGTCCTGGAAGCGGGGTGAGTCTTTCTGTATCCCATTCTACTGAGTATGGGTAATACAGCATTAAGTCTCTATCTACCTTTTGAGTACGAACAGTTAGATAAGTGCCTATTGCATATGAGTCTCTATACTATTACTGTTGTTTCTTTCGCTATGCGTCTGAATATGGTAGATCTGTTTAAACATAATTCAGTAATATGTTCTCCTACATACTTGAAATGTAGTTGTAGTTCATGATATGCTCATTTTGCTTATTATACTAATGTATAACATGTGACTGACTTCTAGTGTGATTGCTGACTTTACTATATATTCTGTCAGTTTTTTTCTATTCCGATCCTCAATGCTGGTGCATAGCAGGATAGGATCAGATTGTATGCCACTTTAAAAAGCTTAAAGTGATTACAGTCACAAATTGTGTAGTACACTGTGGAAGTGTTGATTATTTATCATGTCTAAGAGCGGCAAAGGTGAGGAAGATACACTTACAGCAACACCAACACTCATATCATGTTTGTCTTGCAAAGCTGGGTTAACCTCTCAGGATCTGGTTCAGGATGGTATGTGTGCAAATTGTTTTAGCTTTCACCAGGGTCTCTTGAAAAAATACAAGTCAGTTTCAGGTGCAGGTTGATCCGCCTTGGGCTATGTTTGCACAAACATTGGGGGTCATTCCGACCCGTTCGCTTGCTGCGTTTTAATGCAGCAGAGCGAACGGGTCCCTGCTGCGAATGCGCCGTTGCCATAGTGCGCATGCGTCAGCGCCGTAGTGCGCATGTGGGACGGCCAAGGGCCGTAGCAGGATAGGGATCTCCTCTGCCTGACTGACAGGCATAGGCGATCGATGGGCAGAAGGGGGCAAAACGGCGGCGTTTGGCCGCCGTTTCGTAGGCACGGTCCGGCCAACGCAGGCGTGGCCGGACCGAACGGGGGCCAGGCTGCAGCGGCTGCGTGATGTCTAACACAGCCGCTGCGGGCCAGGGAGCGAGGAGTAGCTCCCGGCCAGCACGCTAAAGCTGTGCTGGCCGGGAGTTACTCCTGAAGTGCAAAGGCATCGCCTTTGCACTTCTGCGAGGGGGGCCGTACTGACATGCGGGGGCGGACTAGCCCCGTGCTGGGCGTCCCCCCGCATGTCAGGAAAGATGATCGTAGCTGTGCAAAATTTTGCACAGCTACGATCAACTCGGAATGACCCCCATTATCCAGTATAGCTGAACGGATAATTCCAACTCCTGTACCAGGGATAGGTTACACAATTAACCCTTACATTCAGCTTCCCACCTGCGGTTTATCACTTCCAGCAGCAGCGTCTCAAAAGAAATAGGCTGACAAGCCAGTGGTAAGTAAATCTTCATCCTCACAGGTTACATATGTTTCAGAAAAAGATTGATCGGAGGATGAAAGCTCAATAAACTCTGGTACGGCATACAAAGAGAAGGGGGACAGTCTCAGAGCAGTGGATATAGCTGAGTTAATTAAAGCAATGAAAGCCATTCTATCCTTAGAGGATTCAGCAGAGCCTGTGTTAAAAACCAAGGCACCTATGTTTAAACGTCCTAAAACAGTTAAGACTGAGTTTCCGGGGTCAGATCACCTGATGGAAATCACCCAATAAGAAGTTTAGAATTCCTAGGAAATGTAATTCCAATTATCCTCTTCCAGCTGGGGATTGCTTAAAAAGGGAGGTGGCTCCCAAGGTAGATACGCATGTGATTCGATTAGTGCGAAAATCTACATTACCTATGCCTTCAACGTCATTAAATGGTGTCACGGATAGGAGAGTGAATGGTTTTCTAAAAACATTTTTTTCCTGTCTGGGGCAGTCATAAGACCAGCCATGGCTTCATCTTGGATGGCAAAGGCAGTGGCTGCCTGGGCTGATGCATTGGAGGGGGGATTTTTCAATGGCATCTAGAGAGCAAAAATCCCATATAGCACATATAAAACAGGCTGCGATGTTCTTGGAATAAGCAGCATTGGATATGGGTACTATTGCCTCCTGAGCATCAGTTTCAACTATAGCTGCTTGCAGAACATTTTGGCTATGTACGTGGAAAGCTGATTCAGAATCTAAGAAGGTTTTGGAATCAGAAGCAGACTCCAAGAAGGTAAAGTTTCCTTCCACATACAAATTCATACCTAAAGTTCCGGATTTTCGGCCCTTTCGGTCTCAAGGAAAAGCTAAAGGAAAAAGTGATGGCAGGCAGCCCCAATACAACAAGTCTGGCAAGACTAAAAAGCATTGGGCTACCAGACGACCGGTTGGTAAATCAGAAAATAAGCCATCAGCCTGATGGTGCGGGCCTCCACCTGGGGTATCCCAAGGTGGGGGCTGACTTCTACAGTTTGCACAGATCTGGCAGCAGTCTACAACAGATGCCTGGGTGCAGGAAGCGGTATCTCTAGGTTATGCTTTTGTCTTCAAGAAGCACCATCCTCGAAGGTTTTTTGCACCAGCCTCGGGTAGAGATGAAGGCCACTGCTTTGCAAGAAGCAGTTCAGAAATTGCTTCAGTCAGGAGTAATCATTCCAGTTCCTCCTGCACAACAAGGACAGGGTTTTTACTCCAACCTGTTTCTAGTTCAGAAGCCAAATGGGTCATTCTGGCCCATTCTCAATCTCAAAGTGCTGAACAAATACATTTGGGTACCTCAGTTTCATATGGAGACTTAATGTTCCATCATTTTGGCCATGGAGCCAAAGGATTATATGGTATCCCTGGATATCCAGGATGCTTACCTACATGTTCCTATAGCACTGTCCCATCAGTGCTATCTCAGGTTCGCAATCCTCCAACAGCATTTACAGTTCCAGGCCCTACCTTTTGGGTTAGCCACAGCCCCCAGAGTTTTTACCAAAACGATGGTGGTAATGACAGCTTATCTCTGCCAGCAGGGGATAAGAATTTTTCCATACCTCGACGATCTTTTAATCCTGGCACAGTCACAGGAATTGCTCCTATGTCATCTGCAACAGACAATAACATGTCTGCAAAGGCACGGGTGACTCATAAATTGTGCAAAATCATCTCTGGTTCCGTCACAGTGGATGACTCACTTGGGGGCTGTACTGGATTCAAGCCTTCAGAGAATAATGTTACCTCTGAACAAGATATCCAAAGTTCAATCAAGGATTCAGGAGTTGCTGCACAGTCAAAAGGTATCCATTCATGCAGCAATGATTGTGATGGGATTGATGGTGTCAACCATAAATCCCTGAGTATGCACAGTACCACTCGAGACCTCTGCAGCATCTGATCCTTTCCCAAATGGAATGGGTTGCATCACATGATAAAAACACAGACTATGGTCCTTACGATGGAAGTAAGAAGGTCATTAGCCTGGTGGCTACAAACATCCCATCTGGACAAGGGGAGACATTTTTGGATATCAGATTGGAAAATTCTGACAACGGATGCCAGTCTCCATAGCTGGGGAGCAGTGTCAGAAAGGATTTGTTTCCAGGGGCAATGGACCAAGGAAGAAGGTTACCAGCCAATAAATATATTGGAACTTCGGGCCATATACATGGCACTGATTCAGGCAAAGGACATTCTTCTGGGAAAACCAGTTCAGATCCGCTTGGACAGTGCGATGGCAGTAGCGTACCTTAACCATCAGGGAGGAACTCGCAGCCAAAAAGCTATGTGGAGGTAAGTCACACACTAAAGTGGGCAGAACTTTATCATCCAGCCTTGTTCGCAGTGTTCGTGCCGGGAGTCCTAAACTGGGAAGCGGATTTTCTCAGTCGACATGCCATTCAGGCAGGCGAATGGACTCTACACCTGGAGGTCTTCCAGACCCTAGTCGACAAGTGGGGGTTGCCAGATATAGACGTCCCATCAGAACAACAAAGTTCTTGCATACGGGTCAAGAATAAAGGATCCCAGAGCGATCTTTGTGGATGCCCTGTTGGTGAGATGGGGCTTTCATCTGGCCTATGTGTTTCCTCCAATCACCTTATTACCCAGGGTGGTGAGAAAGATAAAGCAGGGAAAGGGTGCCGTGATACTAATAGCTCCGGCTTGGCCCAGAAGACATTGGTACACAGATCTGCAGAGAATGTCGATGGATGCTCCACTCCTGCTCCCTCAACATCCAGATCTACTGATGCAGGGTCCTTGTTATCACAGACATCTGGATCAAGTTTCTTTGATGGCGTGGCTCTTGAAACCTCTATCCTGAAGTCAAGAGGATTCTCACAACAGGTAATTCAAACAATGCTCAGAGCAAGGAAACCTTCCTCAGCTCGCATTTATCACCAAATATGGCAAACCTATATTCATTGGTGCAGTAAACGGAAAATGGACCCTAGGTCTTTCAGAGTTTCCAGGGTCTTAGCATTCCTTCAGGAAGGAATGGATAAAGGTTTGAAGGTGGCGTCCTTGAGAGTGCAAGTGTCAGCATTGACTGTATGGTTCCAAAAGAAAATTGCCAACTTACAGGATGTGCGTACATTTTTCCAGGGAATGCTGCACGTTCAATCTCCTTTTGTTCCTCCTACAGTGCCTTGGGACTTAAATTTAGTCCTAAAGGCCCTTCAAGTTGCCCCATTTGAACCACTTAATAAAGTGGATCTTAAATGGTTAACAGCTATAGTTCTCTTACTTCTGGCCATGGCGTCAGCTAGAAGAGTATCAGATTTAGGGGCATTGTTATGTCGTCCTTAATTTCTGATCTTTTATCCAGATAGAGCGGTTCTTAGAACCAAATCTGGGTATCTTCCCAAGGTGGTGCCTTAACGAAGAAATTGTAGTCCCGGCTTTCTAGGAACCAGGACTTTCTGCTGGAGATGCATCGCTGGACGTGGTCCGTGCCTTAAGGATCTATGTGGATCGTACCAGTGCCATCAGAAAGACAGATTCTCTCTTCGTTCTCTACGTATTTCACCAGAGAGGATGGCCTGCTGAGAAGCAGACACTGGCAAGGTGGCTTCGGATGACGATTTCAGAAGCATATTCTTAAGCTGATCTCCCTGTTCAGGCTAACTCTACTCATAAGGTAGATCCATCATGGGCAGCACAACGTGGTGCTATGGATACCATTGCCTCTCACGGCGCTGAATTCGAGCGAAGGATTCTCCTGTCCAATCAGGAGCATCCCCACCACTAAATTGCTTTGGAAATCCCAATGATATCCTGTGGATAACCTGTGGACCCTGCCGGAGAAATATACGTTATGGTAAGACCTTACCGTAGATAACGGTATTTCTCCTCAGGATCAACAGGGATCCCATCCTGACGCACCTGATTTGAGGATTCTTTTACTCACTAACCTCTTCCTTCTTGTACGGAAGGGTGTTCATGTAACATAGTAACATAGTATCTAAGGTTGAAAAAAGACAATTTGTCCATCGAGTTCAACCTATTTGTGGTCTCCTATGCAGTATTATTTTTGGGCTAATTTTGTCTGATGTCAGCCGTTGTGTTTTATTCCTCTTTTATTAATAACTATAGTGCGTGACTACGCACCATAACCCTGGATATCCTTATCCATTAGGAATTTATCTAACCCATTCTTAAAGGTGTCGACCGAGTCCACCATTACTACTCTCTAAGGCAGGGAATTCCAAACACGTATTATCCTTACTGTGAAAAAAACCTTTTCGCCGTTTTGTGCGGAATCTCCTCTCCTCTAACCTAAGCGAGTGTCCACGTGTCCTCTGTGTTGATCTTACCAAAAACAGGTCCCGCACAAGCTCTGTGTATTGTCCCCTTATATATTTGTTGATGTTGATCATGCCCCCTCTTAGTCTCCTCTTTTTCAGTGTAAACATGCCTAGCCTTGCAAGCCTTTCCTCGTATTCCAGCATCTCCATGCCCTTAATTAGTTTGGTCACCCACCTCTGAACCTTTTCTAGCTCCAGGATATCCTTTTTGTAGTATGGTGCCCAAAATTGTACACAGTATTCAAGATGTGGCCTCACTAGTGATTTATATAATGGGAGTATAACACTCTCGTCCCTTGCATCAATTTCCCGTTTTATGCATGCTAATATCTTATTAGCCTTCTTTGCTGCAATCCTACTTTGGGTACTGCTGCTTAGTTTGCTATCTATGTGAACATCTAAGTCTTTTTCCAGTACAGAATCTACTAATATTACCCCATTTAGTATGTAGTTGTTATTTTTGTTCTTGCTACCACAGTGCATTACCTTACACTTGTCTGTATTCAAGCTTATTCTCCACTTTGCTGCCCCTGCTTCTAGTTTAACTAAGTCATTCTGAAGAGACTCAGCATCCCTCTCCGTATTTATAACCTTACACAATTTGGTATCGTCTGCAAAAATTTACACCATGCTCTCTAGTCCGACTGTTAGGTCGTTAATGAAGATGTTGAACAATAGTGGTCCAAGGGGGTAATTCAGACCTGATCGTAGCAACAAAATTGATAGCAGCTGGGCAAAACCATGTGCACTGCAGGTGTGGCAGATATAACATATGCAGAGCGAGTTAGATTTGAGTGGGTTATCTTGTTTCTGTGCAGAATAAATAATGGCTGCTTTATTTTACACTGCAATTTAGATTTCAGTTTGAACACACCCCACCCAAATCTAATAACCACAAATGTTACTTCTAAAAAAACCATTTATTGGTACAATTATTATGAGATAAAGTGCATGTGCCAGCACCTATTACATTTCTCAAACAACAAAAAGTGAAAAACAATCACTTGAAAAGGATCTGATACATAAAGTGCAGGTTCATATGTCTACAATCTCTCACCATAGTTAGTTAGTGTTTTGGCAAAACCTTTTTTAATACCCATGTTAATACCCTTGCCGGCTGCTCTTTCCCTCCCCCCTACTCCTCACTCATTTCGTTCACTACTGCCACCCCCACTATTCTCACTGCATGACCCGTAGTTTCTAGCTAAACCCACCCCCCAGGTACCTAGTTTAAAATCTCCTCCAACCTTCTAACCATCTTTCCCCCCAGCACCGCTGCCCCCTCCTCATTCAGGTGCAATCCATCACGACAAAAAAGATGGAGCCTGACTGAGAAGGCCGCCCAGTGTTCCAGGAACACAAACCCCTCTTTCCTGCACCAATCCATAAGCCGCACATTTACCTCCCTAATCTCCCTCTGCCTCCCTGGGCTAGTGCGTGGCACGGGTAATATTTCAGAGAATATTACCTTAGATGTCCTTGCCGGGAGACAACAGACTGTATGGCGATCACGGTCCCAGTAGCAGATTCTTCTCACCTGATTAGGGCTATCTATGATGCTCCTGCCTTGAGCTTTGGGAATACAACTGATTTGCCTGAGCCAGTAGGTGGGGATATATGGACGGGCCCGTTGCATGCTGGGAGGCCGAAAAGCTTTGACAGATTGGTGCAAATCCGCTGTCGCTTCATCATATCCCAATGTTATCCTGTGGATCCTGTGGACTTAGGAGAAATACAGTTATCAACGGTAAATTCTTACCATAAGGTATATTTTGCATTTAACCTTGAATTAGGCCCATAGGGCAGTATGGGCGGAATCTGGAGAATAGCTGAATTAAAATGGGTAAGCATTGTATCATACTGCAGAATATGATGGAGTACAGTTAGGACATACTCTTTTAGAAAGGATATGGTAAAATTCCACTGATAGGCATTCAGGGCCATGTGCCTAACCATTTTTCATACTCCCTGAATCTTGAAGCCGCACTGGTGGGAGGAGGATTCATCTGCTCTAGCTTATAGTTTCTCATAAAAGGTTCTCATTACCTACATGACCTGAGCATCCAATGTAGTAGGAGAACCGCCGGCAAGATGGACCAAATGGAGCATTATAGGGGGCTTACTTTCCTGCAATTAGTTAGTAAGTAATTTGCTTTGTTTCCAAATTTATGAAAACTATGATCTATTTTGAAAGTGTTCCTATTCTCCAATGTAATAAAGAGAACATAAAAGTGGTTTTTGGATTCCAGATAATTCAATCTATTCTGTCTAGCAGGGAAAGAAGTGTAAGTGAGTGCTCGTTGGACATGGAGGTAATCCTTGGACAGTTTTTTTTCTGCAATAAATAATGGCAAACTGCTCTAATCAAGCTGGTAACATTCCTCAGGTGCTGCGGGAGGGGGTTACTCTAGACAAGAAAAACAAAGGGATTTTTCCCACGCACTCTGCTGGCTGTTAGTAAGAAGAACTATATACTATGTAATAATAGAAAATGTAGAGCTCTTCATTACATATGTTTTGCAAAAGATATGAAAAGCCTCCAGGCCACTTACGGCTGCTCTATTACTGGAGGTCCCTAACTAAGCATAAGTCCAGGGCTTGGACCCCACAAAGTCGGCTCAGGCCCAACCACCCTAGGGCAGCACACCATTAAGATACTAAAGTGTTAATATGTGTTAATAAGAAAGAAGCAGAAGCTATGGGTTAGAAAGTGATACAAAAATAAGGGTGTTAATAAAATACTCAAAAGAGTAATATTAATTTTTTTTTCTGTAAGAAGCAGTATAAGATACTATAGCCCCCTTTAGAACTACACCAAAATAATATTGGGTACTTCCATGTATGGAAGAATAAATGATACTCCTCCCATGCTGCCTCAGTTTTATTGCAAAATTTCAGGTACTGAGCTAGGTATGCTGGAAATCTGCATAACCTGCAACCTCCTTTATTCGAATCCACATGAAGTTCGAGCCACAAAAGAGCATGACCTAAGAAGCAGATTGGCTTTTGATATGTGTGGTAACAGCATAGGGGAGCAAATAATGTATTCTAGAGAGGGTGCTGTGGTCCGCAGATGGATTCAGTATGGGATCCCAACGGTCGGGATCCCGGCGGTCATAAGACTGACGCTGGAATGCTGACAGGCGGGATGTCCCCACGCTTTGGGCCTGGTGGTGAACTTTACTCGCTACACTAATTATTCCCCCTCGGGTTTCCCTTGGCTATCAAGATTCTGGCGTTGGTATCCTGACCGCAGGGATCCCGAAAGCCGAGAAACTAACTGCATCTCCCGCAGATAGACAAGTATACTCTTTGTCTATAGGATGGCGAACCCTCCAAGCATCTAGCAGATTCAAACTATTTGGAAAAGTGGGTACACCAAATTTAGGGAACCTAAGCACCCAGTGAGACGGCGTCTTGCTGTCAGGATCCTTTGAGAAAATCAATTTAAAATCTCCACAAACTAACAAGGAACCATCTTGATGAGGGGCAACTAATTGTTGAAAAAATACCTTTGAATATACATTTGGCACATATGCATTACAAGAGGTGAATCTGTGAACCATTAACAAAACTTCACATATTAGATATCGACCCTCAGGGTCTATTTTCGAGGAAAGAAGCTCTATTTGCAAATGTTGTTTAACCAAACTAACCACCGAACTATGAGATTCTTGTAGAAAAACAATATCACTTTTAAGCTTGTTTAGATGCAAAATAACTTTTTTCCTCTTTTGGGGAGAGTTGAAGCTCCCCAAATTCCATGACCTTGTTCTAGAATCCACCATTAGGGCAACTCTGGAGACCTGTAATCATATGTAATATAAGAGTGATTATTTTGAAGATACACCTTAAAAATAGCCATCATAATGGACAAAAATGGAGGGGGGGCAGAAGGGTAGTACAAGACAAAAACAGAGGAAAAGAATAAAAATAAATAAAGTCAGAACGGCATCTTACAAAATTAATTAGATCTAGTGTAAATCTGAAGGACCCTCGAGTAGTCACCAAACTAAACATAAATGACCACCAAGAAACCCAGTCAACATAAGCATTACAACAGAAATGCACTATAGTGGCACCCACATAGTCCCAAGGAGAACACAGGGTAGAAAATGTATGCGGCTTGTTGGCTCGAGTCCCACAAGAAACAGCAGCAACAGCATAGTATCAAGTCCAGTCATCAGAGGAGAGAACCAATATTGAAGCATCTGAATTATGCCCCTGATGTTCCTCAGCTTACTCTCCTAGGTATGCTACTGCATCAGCCATAGATGTGAAGTCCACAGATGAGGATCCATCATAAAGTCAAAGTCGAGCCGGGTTCAATAAGGCAATTTACTGCCCTCTTTAACCAGTCGGGAACATAAAGGAGAAAAGCCTTATTGACCTTTGTGAGTTCTGCCAAATAAGCTTGAAATATTAACAGCTTGTGCGAATCCCAAACGGAATACCTATGCTATCGCAGTGAAGCCAAAAAGGCTTCCTTGTGGAGGTAATTCAGACATTTGAACAAAATCACTGTCGGTACTGGGGTCTTTTTTGTTCCCGGCTGTGACACTGGTGGACCAGTGGTGGAAGCTTGATGGAGAAAGCTGGGTGGCTTGAGGTAATTCGTGCGCATGAGCAGCAGCAGGAGACTGGCTAGTCCCGGAGGGTTGATGAATAGCCAGATCAGAGGCACGGAGTCTAACAAACCGGCGGTCTAGGGACTCCTGCAAGTAAGTTTAGACTTACTGTAGGTGTGTCTGACGTGCAGGTCGCGGGCCTCTGACTAGGTTCCCCGATACAGCACCAGATTATCTCAGATGGAAGAGCTGGCAAGAATAGAGTGGCACTGGATGTAGACAGGACTGGAGATAATGGTACAGCTATCAAGCTGTAACCGATGATGTGGATATCGGTCTGAAATCGATGATGCTACTGATATCGGGCTGGAACCGATGATGTTTCTGAAATCAGACTGGAACCGATGATGTTTCTGATATCGGGCTGGGACCGATGGTACTTCTAATATCGGGCTGGAATCAATTGTGCTTCTTATATTGGGCTGGAACCAATGGTGCTTCTAATATTGGGCAGGAACTGATGATGTTTCTGATATCAGACTGGAACCAATGATGTTTATGATATCGGATTAGAACCGATGATGCTTCTAATATCGGGCTGGAACCAATGGTGTTTCTGATATCGGGCTGGAACCGATGGTGCTTCTAATATCGGGTTGGAATCCATTGTGCTTCTTATATCAGGCTGGAACCGATGGTGTTTCTAATATTGAGCAGGAACCGATGATGTGATTATCGGACTAAAACCGATGATGACATCGTGCTGAGCTGGAAACAATAGGTGTCACTTGAGTCAGGCTGGAACTGATAAGGAATACAGACTGTGGATAAACTACTGGAAACAGAAGTTAAAAGTCTGGAGCCAGGACGTAGCTCGGAAGAGACATTGTTCAAGGCACTGTGCAATCCTTATATACCCTTGGAGAGCGGTGATTGGAGGATATGGTCAAAAGACCGCTGCTAGGCCTGGAATTTGTAAAGCAGAGAACAGCAGCAGATTGGTGTGCAGAGCCAGGTGACCGCTGAAGAGTCTGTGGTTGGGGAATCAGCGGTCACCTGATCGCAAGTGCCACGGCGGCACCCTTGTCTGAGTTTTGGAGGGAACTCTGACATGGAGGAAGTAGGCCGAATGCTGAGGAAGCGGAAAGTGAGCAGAGCACTGTGGAAAGCTGGAACTGGAATTAGCGTGCCATGCTGGGTTTGCTATGTAGGGACAGCATGGACAGATTTCACAGCTGAATTCAGAACTCTGCAAATTATTCACACAGGTGGCTAATCAGAAGATTCGGTAGCCAACAACATAGACTGCAGCTTTGTAAGATGAGCAGACCTGTTAGACAATGGATGCAGGCAGGAGTTATGACAGAGGTAAGTCACAAAACAAGAGGGATTATGTCAGGATTGTGACAACCACACGGGAATGTGTGTCAGCATCATTGCGTTGCGGCCCTCCATGATGTACCCACTCTATGACAAAGTCCCCTTGAATTTGAAGCTATGCCGGAAGAGTGTTAAGAATAAAATCATAACGTCCAGTGCCTTTCACAGACTTCGACAGCCCTTCAATACGTAAATTAATGTATATTTAAGGATTCTCCAGATTATTAAATTTGTTCCAGTACTAATTTCTCAGTTTCTCTAGCCAATGTTTTTTTTAGGTTTGCCACATCTTGAATTAACTCGACCAGGCTATGTTCACTAGACAGTACTCTTTGAGACAGTTAAGATAACTGTGACTTGATGTCAGCAGTCTCTGCCTGCAACATGGGACCCATAGCCTGTCTCACTGGCTGTACAAATGGCCCATGTGACTGAAGCAACTTCAGTGCAGGGTACCTGAGAGGGGGAGACAGTGGGGTCCGCAGAGGAGGCTGAAAAAGTAGCTACTGTGTCCTCAGTGTTGCATAAGGGAGTAGGATCCATAGCTGCCACTCCCATGGCGTCCTGCGCCATACTGGAATCTGTGTGGCGCTGATATGCCTGCTGCCTCTGCTTCTAGCTGGGTACAGGAAGCATGGGGAACCTCTCCATATAATCCCAAGAGGGCTCCAGGTGACAAGGAGGTGAGGTGCCGTTGAATCGAAGGAGGTCAGTGGCTGTGCAATGGAGTATGAGCCGGGCGGTAGCTGAGCTGTTCTGTTTAGCAGCCGCTTATGCCGGAACAAGATGTCTAGCATTTTTTTTTTAAATACTACCTGTGCCACAGTCTCTTACGTGGGTTAGTAAGTGTCTCAGAAGTCTAGGACCATGGATTTTGAGTTTTTGTAGGATCGGAATGATTTTTTTTTCTCAGTCAAGTGCCCTGTGAAGGGCTACACCTCAGTGTGGAGAGTGTACCTGCATTGGGGACAAGGTGGTTAAGTATCTGAAAGATATTTTAAACTAGGCATTTGGGGTTTGTGAAGGTAAAAGCAATATGCAAGACATAGGGGATTTGTTAATAAATAATTTCCATACAAAGTAGGTAAAACACATTGAAAGTAAGAAAGTGGAATGGATTTGTGGGACTGTATGGCCTCTGGGTATATCTATATGCGGAAAAAGATACAGGTAAAGTTTTGATTAGTGCTTAGTAATGTAGTATTGCTTATTATAACAAAGTATAATGTAGTCCTCCTCATGTAGGATTTCTTCTGTCCAGAAATCAATTAGGACAATTGATCTTGCAGTTCTGGACAAGAAAGTACATTTTTAGTTATATTAAAAGACAATTACCTTTTAGAAGTGTGGATTTAGGGCCTAATTCAGGTTGGATCGGAGTGTGCGATCCAACTGGAATTATTGAGAAAAAGATGTGGGCGCATGCGCAGCGCCCATCCTGCACATGCGCCCGCATTTCCTGCAGGGGGGCGCAGAAAATGCGATTACCTCTGCCTGCAGTCGCGGGGCAGGCAATGCTCCGTTTCCAGGAAGGAGATGGAGCGTTGCGGGGGGTGGTGCGGCACGAACAGGGGCATGTCATGGGCATGATCGCGACGTCTGTGTGACATCACACGCAGCCACCGCGATCCGGAAGATGGCAGCGAGTCTCCTGCAGCAGGAGGCTTCCTCTGTTTCTGCTAACAAGCAGAAATTGTGATGCGATCGCAGTTTCTGCTTGTCGAAGGAGGGGGAGGGGCGGCGTTCAGCATGCAGGGGGGCCTTGCCCAGCGATGGGCGGCCCCCGGCATGCGATCCAAAGAATAACAAATTTGCTATCCTTACTGAATTAGGCCCTTAATCCTAATAGAGCATGTCTTATTTTTCTATGTACGTATTATGGACATTTATGTAATCTCAACCAACCCATATTCGTGGTTTGTCTAAGTGTAAATGGCTGGATACAGATGTAGCCAGGCTCATCTTTGCTGCAATGCAGCATGCTACAATATGGCTTTGTGCCAGGCTGCGACTATTCGCAGCCAGCAATCGCTTCATTCATTCCAAAAGGAAATTAATGAAGCAATCGCCGGCTGCCGTGATGCAACATTCCACATCGCAGTAAGATGAGCATGGCTACATCTGTATACTGTATATTCCTTTATCCTTTCAGTAATATGATAATTCCTTCTTATTTGTGTTACTACACTGTTTAATACAGAGAATACCTTGTATGTGGGCAGCATTATTTCAGTCATGGTATTTGCAGTTTATGAATGATGTGGGTTACCACTGTACTTGATAGCGGGTTCTCCAACACTTCATACTGTTTGGATATTTATGAGTATGGATGTTGGAGTTAGCATACATACTCCCATAGACAGAGAGAGCTAATCTATGTGTTTATTATAATCATGCATACCATTGCTATGCATCCAGCCTCCCTTAATTCCATAAAATTGTATGCATTACAGAAGACATTTGGTACTAAATAAATATATGAACTTTATATACCCTAATATTATCACCAAACTGTTATAGTAATTATGATGCAGTTATTGCATTCCTATTTCACAGTTAGCCAGGCTAATTATTTCTGTGTTGGGGATGGAATCCCGGCGGCCAGGATCCCGGAGGTCAGTATACCGATACCGGGATCCCAGCCATCAGAATGCCGGCATCGGGGTGAGCGTTAGATAGCTGTGCTCACCACACTGCGGACTCGATGGCTCGCTGAGCTCGCCACAGGTTCTATTCCTGCTCTATGGGTGTTGTGGACACCCACGAGTGGGAATACCCCTGGGGCAGCTGTCTGCATTCTCGCCGATCATGATCCCGGCGCTGGTTTTCTGGCGGCGGGATCCCGATCGCCGGGATATAGCTACGCCCCTGACTGGTAACGTTTGTTAATTATTTAGATGTAACTTTTTAGCAGGAAATGAGTCTGTGGGGGGATTTGAATCAGGCAAGGCTTAATCTCTGTATCTAGGTTAGACTACATTGTCTAACCACTGTATATTATATGCAGAATTGAATAGTAGAGGGTTGCTACAGTGGAATTCACAACAGTATGAATCCTGTAATTATGTAAATAGTTATTTCAGCTACTCTCTTCCTGCTATTGATAGTGAGGAGATAAAGGTGATTGGAAGATCAGCCATAACCAGACCTCAGCATTCATACATGGTAACAAGACTTGAAGGACCTGTCATAGTATCACTGAAAAGATAAAGGAAGGAGATATGTACTGCACTTTCTATTGATTGCAGATTGATTGCAAATTGCTAGTTGAGCTGATATACAGTATAAGTGATACTCTTAAAAGTACACCAAGAACTTCCACACTGGATACCACAAGTTTATTAAGGTTACCACCAAAGGTGTAGCAAGGGTGGCTCCAGTGGACCACGAGCTTCGGGAGCTGAAAAAGCTACATGGCCCGCTGCTGTCTCCAACTCCACTGCTGTGCCGTTGACCGCTGTACAGGCAGCCACAGAGCAGGAGGAGGAGAAGCAGAGGACTCAGAGACTAGGTAGGGAACAGGGCAGACCAGAGGCGAAAGCAGGAGACACTGACAGCCAGCACATGCTGAAGCTCTGCCCGCCCTCTTTATGTGGCACACTGCTTGTAGCTGTGCAGCGTGGCTACTTCTGTCCTGCAGCACCACTCTCTGCCTCTACTGCTGCAGCACCTCTCTTTTTCCTGGAAGCTGCAACACGTCTCTACTTTAGATGCTGCAGCAGCTCTCTCTGCCCTAGCTGCTGCAGCACCTCTATCTTTTCTGGAAGCTGTAGCACATGTCTACTTCAGATGCTGCAGCAGCTCTCTCTGCCCTAGGTGCTGCAGCACCTCTCTCTTTCCTGGAAGCTGCAGCACATGTCTTTACTTCAGTCTTCAGATGCTGCAGCAGTTATCTATGCCCTAGCTACTGCAGCACCTCTATCTTTTCTGGAAGCTGCAGCAGCTCTCTCTGCCCTAGGTGCTGCAGCACCTCTCTCTTTCCTAGAAGCTGCAGCACATGTCTTTACTTCAGTCTTCAGATGCTGCAGCAGTTATCTATGCCCTAGCTGCTGCAGCACCTCTATCTTTTCCGGAAGCTCCAGCACATGTCTACTTCAGATGCTGCAGCAGCTCTCTCTGCCCTAGGTGCTGCAGCAATTCTCTCTTTCCTGGAAGCTGCAGCACATGTCTTTACTTCAGTCTTCAGATGCTACAGCAGCTCTCTCTGCCCTAGCTGCTGCAGCACCTCTTTCTGGGTTGTGAGGTCAAGTCAGTCGGGGCATATTTAGTGTTTTTAATTAATTTCAATTAAACAAGTACAGGTTGAGTATCCCATATCCATATATTCCGAAATACGGAATATTCCGAAATACGGACTTTTTTGAGTGAGAGTGAGATAGTGAAACCTTTGTTTTTTGATGTCTCAATGTACACAAACTTTGTTTAATACACTAAGTTATTAAAAATATTGTATTAAATGACCTTCAAGCTGTGTGTATAAGGTGTATATGAAACATAAATGAATTGTGTGAATGTAGACACACTTTGCTTAATGCACAAAGTTATAAAAAATATTGGCTAAAATGACCTTCAGGCTGTGTGTATAAGGTGTATATGTAACATAAATGCATTCTGTGCTTAGATTTAGGTCCCATCACCATGATATCTCTCTATGGTATGCAATTATTCCAAAATACGGAAAAATCCCATATCCAAAGTACCTCTGGTCCCAAGCATTTTGGATAAGGGAGACTCAACCTGTAAATAGTTAAATAAAGCTAATTCCATAGCGGCTCTACCATGGTGTAATGTGTATAAGGGGCTCAACCATAGTATAACGTGTATAAGGGGCTTTACTGTTTGTGAAACATGTTTAACAGGTTCTACTGTGTGGCGCAACGTGTACAAGGGATACTACTTTGTGGTATAATATGAATAACGGACACTACTGCCGTGCCCCTATATTGTTGTTGCAAGCCTTTGGCACACACTGACCCTATTTTAAACATGGGAGGGAACTTTGTTTGCCCTGTGCTCCACGTCTAGAACGGGCCCTGTCAACAATTTAGGATTTTTAAATATTGTTTCTATTCAAATATAACATGCCACCACATGTTGCTTAGGCCTCCAATTCAGTAGAGGAGAGAGGGACACAAAAACATGCCCTTGCTCTGGGCACCATGGCATTTATCAATACCTCTGGGTACCACCACAATATGCACACCTTTATGTAAATTAAATACAACAAATACCATGACTCTACATTGAGGTCATGATAGAGTGACCAAAATCTTACCTAACAGAAACGTATGAAGCCCTTTGCGTTTCCACAGGGGCAAACGCAGAATTTCAAGAGGGGGGGTTTCCAATTTTATGCAAAACAGTACCTGTTCTATTAGATTAGTATTATTAAAAAAATGCTTTATTATTTGAATGAAGCATTTTTAATGAATGGAAATTTTATTTGTCTTTCTATTTTTGCAAATTTAAAAAAATAAAAAGAATTCCACCCACAGTCAAAATGGAGGCAGTAAGCAAAGCACAGGGTGAGAGCGCGATACACAGTCACTTCAGACAGCTTCCTATTCTATACCAGGGCCAAAGTGAACATAATACAGTACTTTATAATTTTTTTATACCAGTGTAGCAGTGTAGTGTAGCTTCAGCAGCCCTTACCAGTGCCATGCCATCGCTGCCACTTTGGGGGGGGGGGGGGGGGAATCGCCGGTCAAGTGGTTAATTTCTTATTGCCGCAATAAGAAATTATCAGGACCAAGTCCTGATGATAAATATACCCCTATAGCTTGTCTATAAATAAAATATGCACACTATTATATGTTACTTACCTAACATAGGGGGAAGTGTAGTTATTCTTAAAAAGAATAGAAAAAAATAAACAGATGGTGACGCTATCACCAATGAGGGCTCAAATACAATTACAAATCACATCCAGTATTAGAGGCATAAAAAATACAAATTTATTAAAAACATAAAATTGAATGAAATATATAAATTTCCCGTGGGAATAAACCTCAAATGTATAGTTCGTCCATAAGTCACATCAATATACACCATCCTTTAGGTTCAGCTTCATTAGTTAGTGATGCTCATTATACCATACGGATTTAAATATACCGCTAGTAATATATAAATATACAGAGTAAAGTAATTATAGTTGAATGTCAGTGACTCAGAGCCTATTGAGTGTACGGTTTCCAAGCCCCATTTGACAATATAGCTGGTTGTGACTGAGGTGTATCTGAAACAATGACTGTTAAGGCTGGAGGAATAGCTGTTAATAGTGGATAGACATGCATGGGGGGGGGCACAGGTAGATTTCTAATACATCAGTGGTGGGCCATGCTCATCCCTGTCAGATCCAGTCGCTTCCAATATGCACCAGTGATTCAGTGTCGGCAGAGGGAGGGAGAGCGCTGCCCGTAGCTGCTTGTTTGCCATGCGCTATGCACAGCCTCGCTTTTGCTATCTGTCCCTTTGTTAGCACAGGCAGCGAATGGGTTTAAGTAAATGTTTCTTACCACAGCTGCTATCCACAGTGCCAATAGACTGCTGGATCCCTTTAATCAGTGGGAGTAGCACTACTTATACCCATACGCTGCCTGTGCTAACAAAGGAAAAGACGGCAAGCATGAGGTTGAGTATAGTGCACGCCCAACAAGCAGCTACGAGCAGGGCTCTCCATTCCTCTGCCAACATTATTAGCGGAAAGTGGGCACAAAGTGTTCTGGATGGACCATCTAAGTGCACTGATGCAAAATCCATGTGTAAACGAATGGTACAGGCAGTGTCGGACTGGGGCATGAAGGGCCCACCGGGGGAATGCAGTTATAGGCGACCATACTTAGGGGTGTGGCCAGCCTACACAGCGGCTTGAAATACACAATAGTTTAGTGCAGTGTAATGCAACATATCTACCATGTCTAATACAAGTGCACAGTCTGGAACCTGATCCCTAGAGGAAGGAGTGGGCACTCAGGCAGTGGGGCCTACCGGTGGTTTCCCTGGTACCCCTGTGGGCCAGTCCGACCATGGGTACAGGTTAACTATTTTGAATTTGTACTACATCTAGTTACAGTATAATAAATCATCTTTATATTTGTCTTTCAGTTGCCTGCACACCAGATACCCTACAAACTCAAATGTTACCTCTTGTGCTAGCAGTGAAGCAGCGTCTAATGACCACATTATAGTAGAGTCTATGGACAGCGGCTGCAGCAGTTGGACATCATGTTCCAGCAGTTCTCATGACAATTTCCAAGCTTTCCAAAGTCAAAAGGGATTGGATCTTTTAAGCACTTATCGCCATATGCATATGGATGTCCTAATTGCTGAAGTTGAATCGAGTGACTGTTGTACAGACGATATATATGGTGTAGAGTGTATTAGGAATTCTAAAGACAGCATGGCACTCATCCAATCACATCATAACTGGACATCATTAAGTTCTGCGTCAGATACCAATGAGGCAAACTATGGAACAATTAAGCGTAAAATAATGGATCTTACAGCTGAGAAAATAGAACTTTCGGACAAACAATTATCTGAAGTGCTCTACCAAAGTGTCACATCTACTACTGAAGAAGGTCTAATAGGTAAGGAAGACTGGTAATATTGCATTTTTCCACGTTGTTAACTTTTATATGCAGCTGTTATGACTCCAGCAGGCCAGTACAAAACCATTATGATGTTTCGCAAAGTATTCCATTTAATTTAGTTTTGATTTTAAAGAACCAATTAAATTATAAGGAAATCCACAAGTGCTGCTTTTTTTGTGTTTGTGATTGAACACTGAATGTATAACATTTCTCTTGTTCTGGGTACTTGCAGGTAAAACCCCATTAGACACAGATGCTGATTTCGAACACATTTGCTAATGAAATGCAAATGTGAATTGTGTTCACTAAAAAAATAACAAAAAAATGCACACATACAGTACTGTACACATACTGTAGGGCGGTATCCAATTACCAGAGCTAATATTTCGGCTGAAAAAAACCTGGTTATTATTGCGATTATAGCCCATTTTATTCAGCCGAAAAATTACTCATTTTTGGGTGAAAACACATGGGATCCGGGATAAGTTCCCTGATCCATGTGTTACTGCAAACAAAACGGGGCTCTAAGGGCTGGTAATCATGGGTTTTGTTTTGTGTACCGGAGACATAATCTCCGACATCTGCCAGCATTGAGGCTAATAGGATTGCCCTGGGTGAGTCAATTAGCAGGAAATTACCATGGCTAATTGGAAATCGCCCATAGGTAGAATTGTTCAGACTGGTAGCATGTGTGGCTGGTTTACATCAGGTATACATCAAATACACTCATACCCAATGTATTAAACATTTGTTTCAGTATAAGCTTTGAATAAAATTGCGAACCCCACAAGCATAATATTACATCTATACGATGTAAGAAACAAAGGTGAATCCATCAGCTAATGACAGGGTTGGACTGGACCACAGGGGTACAGAGGAAACTCCAAGGTGGGAACCACTGCTTACAGGCCCATCTCCTCCTCTAGGGATCAGGTTTTAGACTGTGTACTTGAATTATACACTATACATGTGTTACCTTATACTGCACAGTGTAGTTTTTACAGTGCATTGCTGTTATTAATCTGGTACATTATCATACATTAGCAGTATTTACTATATATATTTATGAAGGGGCCCAGACCACCTCTGGAGACTGGCCATACACCTAAACATGGGCTTCTACCACTGCACCCCCCCCCCCCCCCCCGCCCCCGGTGGCCCTTCATGCCCCACTCCCACACTGGCTAATGGCCAGAGGTTCCCAAACTTTTGCAGTTCAAGACACCCTTATTTCTTCAGCAATATTTTCATGGCACCATTGGCCAAAAGAGAAAGAGAAGTAATGCCATTTTCTCTAGCATCCACAAGGGATATTGTGGAATTAGTAGAGATGTGCGGGTTCGGTTCCTCGGAATCCGAACCCCCCCGAACTTCAGCCTTTTTACACGGGTCCGAGGCAGACTCGGATCTTCCCGCCTTGCTCGGCTAACCCGAGCGCGCCCGAACGACATCATCCCGCTGTCGGATTCTCGCGAGGCTCGTATTCTATCGCGAGACTCGGATTCTATATAAGGAGCCGCGCGTCGCCGCCATTTTCACACGTGCATTGAGATTGATAGGGAGAGGACGTGGCTGGCGTCCTCTCCGTTTATAGTTACTGTTAGTAGTTAGTTGATCTGATTGCTGCTTAGCTTATTGTGGGGAGGATTGGGGAGAGCTGTTAGGAGGAGTACAGTCAGTGCAGAGTTTTGCTAGTTTTTTTTAATCCGTTCTCTGCCTGAAAAAAACGCTCCATACCATATCTGTGCTCAGCCTCGGTGTGCTGCATGATATATCTATGTATATCTGACTGTGCTGAGTGCTCACTGCTCACACAGCTGAATTGTGGGGGAGACTGGGGTGCAGTTATAGCAGGAGTACAGTGCACACTTTTGCTGCCAGTGTGACTGACCAGTGACCACCAGTATATTGTCTGCCTGAAAAAGTTAAACACTCCTGTGGTGTTTTTTTTTTTTATTCTATAAACGCATTCTGCTGACAGTGTCCAGCAGGTCCGTCATTCATTATATTATATAAATATTTACCTGCAGTAGTGTTATATTTTTTTTGTTCATCTCTATCATCTTTATCATCTCTATATTAGCAGACGCAGTACGGTAGTCCACGGCTGTGGCTACCTCTGTGTCGTCAGTACTCGTCCATAATTGTATACCTACCTGTGGTGGGGTTTTTTTTTCTATCTTCTTCATACTAGTAGTTTAGGAGTCTGCTGACAGTGTCCAGCAGGTCCGTCATTATATTATATATACCTGCAGTAGTGATATATATATATTTTTTATATCATTATCATCTCTATACTAGCAGACGCAGTACAGTAGTCCACGGCTGTAGCTACCTCTGTGTCGTCAGTGCTCGTCCATAATTGTATACCTACCTGTGGTGGGGTTTTTTTTTCTATCTTCTTCATACTAGTAGTTTAGGAGTCTGCTGACAGTGTCCAGCAGGTCCGTCATTATATTATATATACCTGCAGTAGTGATATATATATATTTTTTATATCATTATCATCTCTATACTAGCAGACGCAGTACGGTAGTCCACGGCTGTGGCTACCTCTGTGTCGTCAGTGCTCGTCCATAATTGTATACCTACCTGTGGTGGGTTTTTTTTTTCTATCTTCTTCATACTAGTAGTTTAGGAGTCTGCTGACAGTGTCCAGCAGGTCCGTCATTATATTATATATACCTGCAGTAGTGATATATATATATTTTTTATATCATTATCATCTCTATACTAGCAGACGCAGTACAGTAGTCCACGGCTGTAGCTACCTCTGTGTCGTCAGTGCTCGTCCATAATTGTATACCTACCTGTGGTGGGTTTTTTTTTTCTATCTTCTTCATACTAGTAGTTTAGGAGTCTGCTGACAGTGTCCAGCAGGTCCGTCATTATATTATATATACCTGCAGTAGTGATATATATATATTTTTTATATCATTATCATCTCTATACTAGCAGACGCAGTACGGTAGTCCACGGCTGTGGCTACCTCTGTGTCGTCAGTGCTCGTCCATAATTGTATACCTACCTGTGGTGGTTTTTTTTTTTCTATCTTCTTCATACTAGTAGTTTAGGAGTCTGCTGACAGTGTCCAGCAGGTCCGTCATTATATTATATATACCTGCAGTAGTGATATATATATATTTTTTATATCATTATCATCGCTATACTAGCAGACGCAGTACGGTAGTCCACTGCTGTAGCTACCTCTGTGTCGTCAGTGCTCGTCCATAATTGTATACCTACCTGTGGTGGGGGTTTTTTTTCTATCTTCTTCATACTAGTAGTTTAGGAGTCTGCTGACAGTGTCCAGCAGGTCCGTCATTATATTATATATACCTACAGTAGTGATATATATATATATTTTTTATATCATTATCATCTCTATACTAGCAGACGCAGTACGGTAGTCCACGGCTGTAGCTACCTCTGTGTCGTCAGTCACTCGTCATCCATAAGTATACTAGTATCCATCCATCTCCATTGTTTACCTGAGGTGCCTTTTAGTTGTGCCTATTAAAATATGGAGAACAAAAATGTTGAGGTTCCAAAAATAGGGAAAGATCAAGATCCACTTCCACCTCGTGCTGAAGCTGCTGCCACTAGTCATGGCCGAGATGATGAAATTCCATCAACGTCGTCTGCCAAGGCCGATGCCCAATGTCATAGTACAGAGCATGTAAAATCCAAAACACAAAATATCAGTAAAAAAAGGACTCAAAAATCTAAAATAAAATCGTCGGAGGAGAAGCATAAACTTGCCAATATGCCATTTACCACACGGAGTGGCAAGGAACGGCTGAGGCCCTGGCCTATGTTCATGGCTAGTGGTTCAGCTTCACATGAGGATGGAAGCACTCAGCCTCTCGCTAGAAAAATGAAAAGACTTAAGCTGGCAAAAGCACAGCAAAGAACTGTGCGTTCTTCGAAATCACAAATCCACAAGGAGAGTCCAATTGTGTCGGTTGCGATGCCTGACCTTCCCAACACTGGACGTGAAGAGCATGCGCCTTCCACCATTTGCACGCCCCCTGCAAGTGCTGGAAGGAGCACCCACAGTCCAGTTCCTGATAGTCAGATTGAAGATGTCAGTGTTGAAGTACACCAGGATGAGGAGGATATGGGTGTTGCTGGCGCTGGGAAGGAAATTGACAAGGAGGATTCTGATGGTGAGGTGGTTTGTTTAAGTCAGGCACCCGGGGAGACACCTGTTGTCCGTGGGAGGAATATGGCCATTGACATGCCTGGTGAAAATACCAAAAAAATCAGCTCTTCGGTGTGGAAGTATTTCAACAGAAATGCGGACAACATTTGTCAAGCCGTGTGTTGCCTTTGTCAAGCTGTAATAAGTAGGGGTAAGGACGTTAACCACCTCGGAACATCCTCCCTTATACGTCACCTGCAGCGCATTCATCATAAGTCAGTGACAAGTTCAAAAACTTTGGGCGACAGCGGAAGCAGTCCACTGACCAGTAAATCCCTTCCTCTTGTAACCAAGCTCACGCAAACCACACCACCAACTCCCTCAGTGTCAATTTCCTCCTTCCCCAGGAATGCCAATAGTCCTGCAGGCCATGTCACTGGCAATTCTGACGAATCCTCTCCTGCCTGGGATTCCTCCGATGCCTCCTTGCGTGTAACGCCTACTGCTGCTGGCGCTGCTGTTGTTGCTGCTGGGAGTTGATGGTCATCCCAGAGGGGAAGTCGTAAGACGACTTTTACTACTTCCACCAAGCAATTGACTGTCCAACAGTCCTTTGCGAGGAAGATGAAATATCACAGCAGTCATCCTGCTGCAAAGCGGATAACTGAGGCCTTGGCATCCTGGGCGGTGAGAAACGTGGTTCCGGTATCCATCATTACTGCAGAGCCAACTATAGACTTGATTGAGGTACTGTGTCCCCGGTACCAAATACCATCTAGGTTCCATTTCTCTAGGCAGGCGATACCGAAAATGTACGCAGACCTCAGAAAAAGACTCACCAGTGTCCTAAAAAATGCAGTTGTACCCAATGTCCACTTAACCACGGACATGTGGACAAGTGGAGCAGGGCAGACTCAGGACTATATGACTGTGACAGCCCACTGGGTAGATGTATTGACTCCCGCCGCAAGAACAGCAGCGGCGGCACCAGTAGCAGCATCTCGCAAACGCCAACTCTTTCCTAGGCAGGCTACGCTTTGTATCACCGCTTTCCAGAATACGCACACAGCTAAAAACCTCTTACGGCAACTAAGGAAGATCATCGCAGAATGGCTTACCCTAATTGGACTCTCCTGTGGATTTGTGGCATCGGACAACGCCAGCAATATTGTGTGTGCATTAAATATGGGCAAATTCCAGCACGTCCCATGTTTTGCACATACCTTGAATTTGGTGGTGCAGAATTATTTAAAAAACGAGAGGGGCGTGCAAGAGATGCTGTCGGTGGCCAGAAGAATTGCGGGACACTTTCGGCGTACAGGCACCACGTACAGAAGACTGGAGCAACACCAAAAACGCCTGAACCTGCCCTGCCATCATCTGAAGCAAGAAGTGGTAACGAGGTGGAATTCAACCCTCTATATGCTTCAGAGGTTGGAGGAGCAGCAAAAGGCCATTCAAGCCTATACAACTGAGCACGATATAGGAGGTGGAATGCACCTGTCTCAAGCGCAGTGGAGAATGATTTCAACGTTGTGCAAGGTTCTGCAACCTTTTGAACTTGCCACACGTGAAGTCAGTTCAGACACTGCCAGCCTGAGTCAGGTCATTCCCCTCATCAGGCTTTTGCAGAAGAAGCTGGAGACATTGAAGGAGGAGCTAACACAGAGCGATTCCGCTAGGCATGTGGGACTTGTGGATGGAGCCCTTAATTTGCTTAACAAGGATTCACGGGTGGTCAATCTGTTGAAATCAGAGCACTACATTTTGGCCACCGTGCTCGATCCTAGATTTAAAACCTACCTTGGATCTCTCTTTCCGGCAGACACAAGTCTGCAGGGGTTCAAAGAACTGCTGGTGAGAAAATTGTCAAGTCAAGCGGAACGCGACCTGTCAACATCTCCTCCTTCACATTCTCCCGCAACTGGGGGTGCGAGGAAAAGGCTCAGAATTCCGAGCCCACCCGCTGGCGGTGATGCAGGGCAGTCTGGAGCGACTGCTGATGCTGACATCTGGTCCGGACTGAAGGACCTGCCAACGATTACGGACATGTCGTCTACTGTCACTGCATATGATTCTCTCCCCATTGAAAGAATGGTGGAGGATTATATGAGTGACCGCATCCAAGTAGGCACGTCAGACAGTCCGTACGTATACTGGCAGGAAAAAGAGGCAATTTGGAGGCCCTTGCACAAACTGGCTTTATTCTACCTAAGTTGCCCTCCCACAAGTGTGTACTCCGAAAGAGTGTTTAGTGCCACCGCTCACCTTGTCAGCAATCGGCGTACGAGGTTACTTCCAGAAAATGTGGAGAAGATGATGTTCATTAAAATGAATTATAATCAATTGCTCCATGGAGACATTCACCAGCAGCAATTGCCTCCACAAAGTTCACAGGGAGCTGTGATGGTGGATTCCAGAGGGGACGAATTGATAATCTGTGAGGAGGGGGATGTACACGGTGATGAATCGGAGGATGATGATGAGGTGGACATCTTGCCTCTGTAGAGCCAGTTTGTGCAAGGAGAGATTAATTGCTTCTTTTTTGGTGGGGGTCCAAACCAACCCGTCATTTCAGTCACAGTCGTGTGGCAGACCCTGTCACTGAAATGATGGGTTGGTTAAAGTGTGCATGTCCTGTTTATACAACATAAGGGTGGGTGGGAGGGCCCAAGGACAATTCCATCTTGCACCTCTTTTTTCTTTCATTTTTCTTTGCGTCATGTGCTGTTTGGGGAGTGTTTTTTGGAAGGGCCATCCTGCGTGACACTGCAGTGCCACTCCTAGATGGGTCAGGTGTTTGTGTCGGCCACTAGGGTCACTTATCTTAGTCACACAGCTACCTCATTGCGCCTCTTTTTTTTCTTCTTTGCGTCATGTGCTGTTTGGGGAGTATTTTTTGGAAGGGCCATCCGGCCTGACACTGCAGTGCCACTCCTAGATGGGCCAGGTGTTTGTGTCGGCCACTAGGGTCGCTTAGCTTACTCACACAGCTACCTCATTGCGCCTCTTTTTTTCTTTGCGTCATGTGCTGTTTGGGGAGTGTTTTTTGGAAGGGCCATCCTGCGTGACACTGCAGTGCCACTCCTAGATGGGCCAGGTGTTTGTGTCGGCCACTTGGGTCGCTGAGCTTAGTCATCCAACGACCTCGGTGCAAATTTTAGGACTAAAAATAATATTGTGAGGTGTGAGGTGTTCAGAATAGACTGAAAATGAGTGGAAATTATGGTTATTGAGGTTAATAATACTTTGGGATCAAAATGACCCCCAAATTCTATGATTTAAGCTGTTTTTTAGGTTTTTTTGAAAAAAACACCCGAATCCAAAACACACCCGAATCCGACAAAAAAAATTTGGTGAGGTTTTGCCAAAACGCGTTCGAACCCAAAACACGGCCACGGAACCGAACCCAAAACCAAAACACAAAACCCGAAAAATTTCACATCTCTAGGAATTAGTACAATGGGGTATAGACAGAGTCCAAAGACGCCGGTGCACTTTAAATTTCTTCAGCTGGGTGTGCTGGCTCCTCCCCTCTATGCCCCCTCCCACAGGCAGTTTAGGAAAAGTGCCCTCAGGAGAGGATACACACTCTGGAGATCCAGAGAGTTTTCGTCAGTTTCTTTTTGAACTTTTTTATTTTCGGTATGCTGTTTGAGCAACAGCATACCTACACGTGGGAGTTAGGGGGGGAAGTGGTCACCGGCCTCTGTAAAACATCAGAGCCGCTTCCCCGCTGCAGGACCACCGTCCTGAGAGGTTGTTGTACAGCGGGGCACTGCGCCTTAGCGGTCACAATCGCAGCATGCCGCACACCCCTAACATTGCCTGAAGGTGACGACAGTGGTGAGTACAAACCGGGGGCCCCGCTAGGGGAATCCCCCGGGTCTTGGTGCGGCAAAGAGGCAGTGGCGGCATACAGGACCCTCCTGGGGGGGACTTGCTATAGCCCCCCTGTGTACACTGGCAGCGGTAGTGAAAACTAGTACTTGCTGTGATGTTTTACTCTTATAGGGAGACTTTGCCAGTATAAATATCACCGAAGCTCCGGCACCATTGCAGGGGGCAGAGCTTCCTCAGAGCGAGACCAGCAGCGTTTTGGCACCTTCCTCTGCTTACAGCTGCAGGAGCAGGCACACACAGCTCCTCCAGACACTCAGGATACGCAGACCCTCACCCCTCTAGATCAGGACAACAAAAGCGTGGGTTACCTGCTTTACTCTCAGACTCTGATGAGGAGACACAGGAGGAGGGGGAGGAATTGGATCCTGTTACTGGGGATTCCCCTTCTACACAGGGTATTGAACACCTCATTATATTTATCCGGGTCGTGTTAAAAACTAGAGATGAGCGGGTTCGGTTCTCCGAGAACCGAACCCCCCCCGAACTTCACGTGGTTTACATGGGTCCGAGGCAGCCTTGGTTCTTCCCGCCTTACTCGCAAAACCCGAACGGGGGAAAACGGCATCATCCCGCTGTCGGATTCTCGCGAGATTCAGATTCCATATAAAGAGCCGCACGTCGCCGCCATTTTCACTTGTGCATTGTAGATTGAGCAAAGAGGACGTGGCTACATTCTCTGAGTGAAAACCTCAATATCAGCTCAATATCTGTACTCAGTATCAGTGCTGCATTGTGGGTCCAGTATACTACAGTACAATCGTCCATTGCTGCATCTTGCTGCTCCGTGTCAGTTCTAGTATCCTCATCAGTGCTCAATATCTGTGCTCAGTATCAGTGCTGCATTGTGGTGACCAGTATATAATACTAGTACAATAGTCCATTGCTGCATCTTGCTGCTCCGTGTCAGTTCTAGTATCCTCATCATTGCTCAAAATCTGTGCTCAGTATCAGTGCTGCATTGTGGTGACCAGTATACTACAGTACAATAGTCCAGTGCTATTCTCGCTGCCCAGTGTCAGTTCTAGTCTCCTCATCAGTGCTCAGGATCAGTGCTCATGGTCTTGCTGCTGCATTGTGGTGACCAGTATACTACAGTACAATAGTCCAGTGCTGTTCTCGCTGCCCAGTGTCAGTTCTAGTATCCTCATCAGTGCTCAGTATCACTACTCATTGTCTTGTGCTGCATTGTGGTGACCAGTATACTACAGTACAATAGTCCAGTGCTGTTCTGGCTGCCCAGTGTCAGTTCTAGTATCCTCATCAGTGCTCAGTATCACTACTCATTGTCTTGTGCTGCATTGTGGTGACCAGTATACTACAGTACAATAGTCCAGTGCAGTTCTCGCTGCCCAGTGTCAGTTCTAGTATCCTCATCAGTGCTCAGTATCACTACTCATTGTCTTGCTGCTGCATTGTGGTGACCAGTATACTACAGTACAATAGTCCAGTGCTGTTCTCGCTGCCCAGTGTCAGTTCTAGTACCCTTATCAGTGCTCAGTATCACTGCTCATTGTCTTGTGCTGCTCAGTATACTACAGTACATTACTAATAGTCCAGTGTCTTGTGCTGCATCTTGCTGCTGTAGGGTGCTGTGGTAGTGTCCTGTCACTGTGCATAGGCCATCATCATTCCAGCTACAGTGGTATCTGGGGGGTGACAATTCCAGAGGGCTTTTGTGCTGCTCACTAATACTAGTACAGTGTTTTGTGCTGCATCGTGCTGCTCAGTGTCAGTTCTCCGTAGTATCATCAGTGCTCAGTACAATCAGTGCTCAGTATAATCAGTGCTCAGTATAATCAGTACTCAGTAAAATCAGTGCTCAGTAAAATCAGTGCTCAGTATAATCAGTGATCAGTATAATCAGTGCTCAGTATAATCAGTGCGCTGTTAGACGTGCACCCGTTATCCACCATTAGTGCAGTGGGATTTAGACAATTTTTGAAGTTATTGTGTCCCCGGTACCAAATTCCATCTAGATTCCACTTCACTAGGCAGGCGATAGCGAGATTTTGCCAATTAATTCCAGTGATTTTGACGCAGCATTACAGTGATTTTACCAATTAATATCAGTGATTTATAATTATTAATTACAGTGATCTTGCCAAATAATTCCAGTGATTTGGAGTTGGACATATAATTCCAGTTGGAATTGTTTGTGTCGCTTGGCTTAGTCATACAGCTACCTCATTGCACCTCTTCGACATCTTTGCATGAGGTGCTGTTTGGGGCCTAGTTTTTGAAAAGTGCCATCCTGTGTGACACTGTCATATGAGTGCAGGGGTATTGCTGTATTAGTCCTGGGGTACTGCCGTATAAGTCCACCAATTGCATATTTTTTTTAAAGTGACTGGAGCGTGCTGAAGATGCTGTCAGTGGACCGAACAATTGCGGCCCACTCTTGACATTCAGCCACTGCGTGAGACTACTAGATGCTAGTAGATGGGCCAGGTGATTGTGTCGCTTAGCTTAGGCCTACAGCAACCTTGGTGCACCTTTTTTTTGTCTTTGCATCATGTGCTGTTAGGGGCCTTTTTTTTATATCTGCCCTCCTGTCTGACACTGCAGTGCCACTCCTAGATGGGCCAGGTGTTTGTGCTGACCACTTGGGTCGCTTAGCTTAGTCATCCAGTGACCTCGGTGCAACCTTTTGGCCTAAAAACAATATTGTGAGGTGTGAGGTGTTCAGAATAGACTGGAAATGAGTGGAAATTATGGTTATTGAGGTTAATAATACTATAGGCTCAAAATTATCCCCAAATTCTATGATTTAAGCTGTTTTTGAGGAGTTTAAAAAAAAAAAAAAAAACACCCAAATCCAAAACGCACCCGAATCCGACAAAAATTCTTAAGGGAGGTTTCGCCAAAACGCGTCCAAATCCAAAACACGACCGCGGAACCGAATCCAAAACCAAAACCCGAAAAATGCCCGCTGCACATCTCTAATTAAAACTCCCTCTAGAGGATGCTGCGGCACAGCAGTCATTTTTCTTAACACAGAACAAACTCATTGTCACTTTCCCTGATTCTGCAGAGTTAGATGACCTGTTTAAGTTAGCCTGGAAGAATCCAGATAAAAAATACCAAGTGTTAAGGAAAATCTAGGAAGAACCCCCGGATGTTGACGTATCAGTCTCTCTCCTATCTAAAAAGGCGGTACTGCCAGCTCCGGGCTCCTTTACCATAAAGGACCCTGAGGATAGAAAAATAGAGACTACACTGAAGTCTATCTACACAGCAGCGGGTATATCACAAAGACCGGTCAAAGCAGGTTGCTGGATGTCTCATGCCATTCATACGTGGGCTACTCAAATTCAGGAGGTCCTCTCAGGGGATATGTCCCTGGTCACGACAGCGACTCTCTTTAAACACATTCAGGACACTGCACGAGTCCTATGTGACTCAATCAAGGAGATAGGCAATATTAATGCTAGGACCACTGCTATGGCAGTGTCAGCGTGCAGAGCTTTGTGGTTGCATCAGTGGATAGCGGACGCAGAGTCTAAGTGCAGTGTAGTGTCTCTCCCTTTTTCAGGGGATTGGCTCTTTGGGGTGGAATTGGATACGTTGATTTCTAAAGTAACTGCGGAGATATCCACGTTTCTCCCCTGTGGGGCCCCGCCAGCTAGACGTTCCTACCCGGGCCGTCTACTCAGTCCTTTCGGTCTAATAGATTTCGATCTAGGGCCAGAGGTGTTTCCAATGCGGCTAAAGGCACCAGAGATAAGACAAGAAAACCAGCAATCGCAGGTTCTCAGGAAAGCACCAGTTCAGCTTCCACTAAGGCCTTAGCATGACGGTGCCAACCCACCCCGAGGAATCTCGAGGTGGGAGCTCGGCTGCATCACTTCAGCCACATCTGGGAAAGCTCCTGCCAGGATACTTGGGTAAAGGACCTAATTTCTCAGGGCTACAAGCTGGAGATCAACGGCACTCCTCCCCAAAAAAATTTCAAATCAAGCTTACCAGCTTTAGAGGATAGGCGGGTTGCGCTGCAACAGGCCATCCTAAAATTGGTCCAGTCCCAAATCTTCATTCCAGTGCCACTGCAACAACAGGGAAAGGGTTACTACTCCAACCTGTTCGTGGTAGCAAAACCGGATGGTTCGGTAAGGCCCATTTCGGATCTTAAATCCTTGAATGCTTACGTAAACGTTTTCAAGTTCAAGATGGAATCCTTGCGAGCAGTGATTGTGGGCCTGGAAGAACGGGAGTTCATGGTCTCTGGATATAAAGCACGCCTATCTCCATATCCCGATTTGGTCACCTCACCAGGCTTACCTGAGGTTTGCCCTGCTGAATGATCACTACCAGTTCCAGGCACTACCCTTCGGCCTGTACACCCAGGGCAGGTGGTCAGCCCACGAAGCCCTACTTCCGATCAACATTCTGGAACTACAATGCTCTACTTCAGGCCTCTCCTCTACTCAAGGATCACACAATCCAAGTTCAGTCGGACAACGCCACGGCGGTGGTGTACATCAATCGACAAGGAAGGACAAAAAGCAGGGCCTGCATGCGAGAAGTGTCAAAGATACTCCTCTGGACAGACAGAAATGCAAGAGCAATGTCCGCAATCTTCATTCCGGGAGTAGACAACTGGGAAGCGGACTTCCTCAGTCATCACGATCTCCACCCGGGAGAGTGGGGATTCCACCATCAGGTGTTTCAGCAGATCGTCGACCGGTGGGGCTGCCCACAAATAGACATGATGGCTTCTCGACTCAACAAGAAGCTTCGTTGGTATTGCTCATGAACCAGGGACCCTCAGACGAGAGCAGTAGATGCACTGACATCGTCTTGGCCTTACCGGCCGGTCTACCTGTTTCCCCGATTCCATTGCTCCCAAGGGTGCTAAAGCGGATCAGGAATCAAGGAGTCCAGGCAATTCTGATTGCCCTGGATTGGACTAGGTGGGCGTGGTATGCGGATCTTCTGGACATGTCCGTCGAAGACCCTTGGCCTCTACCTCTAAGAAGAGATCTTCTTCAACAAGGACCATTCATCTACCCGGACTTACGGCGACTTTGTTTGGCGGTATGGAGGTTGAGCGGAACATCCTAGCTCACAAGGGCCTTTCCAAAAAGGTTATTGCTACCATGGTTCAGGCTAGGAAACCTGTGACGTCAAAACACTATCATCACATCTGGATAAGATATGTCTCTTGGTGCGAGAAACGCACGTATCCGCCTGCTGAGTTCCACTTGGGACGTTTCATGGTGTGGATAAGGGCTTACATCTGGGTTCCATTAAGGTCCAGATTTCAGCTCTCTCAATTTTCTTCCAGAAGAAATTGGCAGGGTTGCCAGAAGTTCAGACCTTCTTGCAAGGGGTACTTCACATACAACCTCATTTTGTGCCGCCCACGGCACCCTGGGATTTGAATGTGGTGTTGGAATTTCTAGTCTTCCTGGTTTGAACCTCTGATGACTGTAGAAGACAAGTACCTCATGTGGAAGACAGTGATGTTACTGGCCCTGGCTTCTGCTAGGCGTGTCTCAGAATTGGGGGCCTTATCATGTAAAAGTCCCTATTTGGTCGTTTCCGAGGACAGAGCAGAGCTCAGGACTAGGCAACAGTTCCTACCGAAGGTTGTCTCTGCATTCCACTTGAATCAACCTATTGTGGTTCCGTCAAGTTCTGGCACTTCTGCTCCTCCGGAGAGGCATCGGATGCTGTGCAAGCCTTCTAGATCTATGTCGAGAACGGCTCGGATCAGACAGACGGATTCCTTGTTCGTGCTGTATGATGCGCAGAAAAAGGGTTGCCCTGCTTCAAAGCAGTCCATTGCTCGTTGGATTAGGTTTACTATCCAACAGGCCTATGTGTCGGCAGCCTTACCTGTTCCACAGTCTCTAAAGGCACACTCTACAAGATCTGTGGGGTCTTCCTGGGCGGCTGCTCGTGGAGTCTCAGCCTTGCAACTATGCCGAGCTGCTACCTGGTCAGGGAAGAACACCTTTGTGAAGTTCTACAAGTTTGATACCCTGGCCAAAGAGGATACCCAGTTTGGGCAGGCTGTGCTGCAGGAGTCTCCGCACGTTCCCGCCCGTTCTAGAAGCTTTGGGACATCCCCATCGTATTAATTCCCCAAGATCCTTTATGGATGCTAGAGAAAATAGGATTTGAATTACCTACCGGTAAATCCTTTTCTCATAGCCCATAAGGGATATTGGGCACCCGCCTCAGTGCGTTTACTTTTCTACAGGTTGTCTCTTATATGGTTTTCTGTTCAGCTGTTGCTGGTCGTTGTATGTTATTGGTGTGCTGGTGTGTAAATCTCACCACTCATTGGAGGTCATTCCGAGTTGTTCGCTCGGTAAAAATCTTCGCATCGCAGCGATTTTCCGCTTAATGCGCATGCGCAATGTCCGCACTGCGACTGCGCCAAGTAAATTTGCTATGCAGTTAGGATTTTTACTCACGGCTTTTTCATCGTTCTGGCGATCGTAATGTGATTGACAGGAAATGGGTGTTACTGGGCAAAAACAGGCCGTTTTATGGGCGTGTGGGAAAAAACGCTATCGTTTCCGGAAAGAACGCAGGAGTGGCCGGAGAAACGGAGGAGTGTCTGAGCGAACGCTGGGTGTGTTTGTGACGTCAAACCAGGAACGACAAGCACTGAACTGATCGCAGATGCCGAGTAAGTCTGGAGCTACTCAGAAACTGCTACGAGGTGTGTAATCGCAATATTGCGAATACATCGTTCGCATTTTTAAGATGCTAAGATTCACTCCCAGTAGGCGGCGGCTTAGCATGAGCAAATCTGCTAAAATCCGCTTGCGAGCGAACAACTCGGAATGAGGGCCATTGTTGTTATGTTCCTTCTCTCATTTATGTCCTTTCTCCTTCAGGCACTATTTTACCTATAACTGCCTGTGGGAGGGGGCATAGAGGGGAGGAGCCAGCACACTCAGCAGAAGAAATTTAAAGTGTACCTGCTCCTTTGGACCCCGTCTATACCCATCGTACTAATTCCCCAACAATCCTTATGGACTACGAGAAAAGGTTTTACTGGTAGGTACTTAAAATCCTATTTTTTTTATTCACCACCAGATCCTAAATCATTGCATTGTTTTATTCACAATAATCAAAGTTTCATATTTTCAGTATAATTCTGTCATTAGATTTCCTGTGCCATTACCAAATAGACTTAGCTTCCATATGCGCAGGCCTCCATGGCTGGGGTCACTGACGCAGTACCACTTCACAGCTCAGATGATTAACTGTTTAGCTTTAGACCAACCATGGTGTTGACTCTTGATCACAGTTTCACAGAATATGATGTCACAATTCGGATCATGGTAGAAGGAGTACACTATTAGCTATTTATATTTTGTGAACACTTACACTTCTTTCCATTTTTATGTATTAATTGTATCTTATACTCAAGATTGCAATCAGAGTTTTGCATAAAAAGATATTATAAGAAAAATGAGTCAATACTCATAGAGACTGGTTTATAGAATATTTTATTTCATTATGTATTAGAAGTTATATTTTAAAACACATTTATCAAAAAGTGTGCCCCCCAAAAAGATTCTAATGCTGGGTACACAGTACACTAGATGATAAAGTGGACAATGTGACCGATATTGGTACATCATTCACGATATCGTCCAGTGTTTATGCACTTTGTCGCTGACAAAGCATGCTCTTGTGCGTCATCAGCGACATCGCCCGTCGGCCGTGCATGCTTGTCCCATGACAGCATGGCCCCTGATCCCCCCCACTGTCGCTCGTCGCTCACGATATCGTCCAGTGCGTATGCACTATGTCACTGACAATGCATGCTCTTGTGCGTCATCGACATCGCCCGTGCATGCTTGTCCCATGACAGCATGGCCCCTGCCCCCCCCCCCACCACCACCACTGTCACTCGTCGCTCATGATATCGTCCAGTGCGTATGCACTATGTCACTGACAATGCACGCTCTTGTGCGTCATCAGCGACATCGCCCGTCGGCAGTGCATGCATGTCCCATGACAGCATGGCCCCTGCCCCCCCCCCCCCCACCCCCTACTGTCACTCGTTGCTCACGACATTGGCAAGTGTGTATGCACTTGCCTTGCCGATGCCGCCATCTCTCTGTTACCCGCTGCACACGATGTCGCTGGGTACACACTGTACCCAGCTTAACTTTTTTTTGTTTTGTTGATGTGTGGCAATAAACAAAATATAAATACACCCTTTTACTAACTGTTCGCCTTCCATTTGAATACCACTCTGTCTGCTGTACTAAACTAGTTTTGCAGAAATGCATCCAGCTTTAAGGTAAATGCATGGATTTGCAAGCTCTTATGGCATTGTTTACAGGGGCATAAAGTGACATTGTGCTGCTGTCCACCCGTGAGTAGTAATGTCCCACAGGAGATTTGGGGACACTGTCACAGATGTCGAGCAGCAGTAAATCGAGGCCACGTCACCCATTTAGTGGGCTCACATAGTTACACCCCTAAAATGTTACACTTTAGGTGGCACGGACTAACGGGCATGGGTCCGTGCCCCCTTTCACGTATGTGTGAAGTCTTGATCCAAATTGTCGATTGTTAGGAGGTATGCTTTGAGATAAATCTTATTTTGAATGACAGGTCTTGAAATATTATTATTTTTTGTATATTTTGTATCTTTGCTGGTTTGCTGTAAAATGACACATTAGAAAATATGAATAAAAGATGTTTATTGTTTGCTCCAGAACAAAACAAAAAATATATGGGTATGCAACAAAGGGAGCATAAATTAGAACATCATGCTAGGGGGATGTGCAAAACAGAACACAGTCACACTTCTTGAGGGAAGTAACAAAAGGTAATTTTAATATACTTTACAGTAATTACAACAAGAGCATCCACATCCAGGCAGAAGACATTAAGGCAGGTGAACAGATGCCTAGAAGAAAGTAAAATGAAGAACACAAGAGACAGACTATGGGGGTCATTCCGAGTTGATCGCTCGCTGCCGTTTTTTGCAGCATAGCGATCAGGCTGAAATCCGGCTGTTCTGCGCATGCGTATGGGCCGCAGGGCGCACGCGCCAAGTACTTCCACACAAAACTAAGCAATTTACACAGGGGCGAGCGACGCTTTTCAGTCGCTCTGCTGATCGTTGTGTGATTGACAGGAAGTGGGTGTTTCTGGGCGGAAACAGACCGTTTTCCGGGAGTGTGCTAAAAAACGCAGGCATGTCAGGCTAAAACACAGTCGTGGCTGGGGAAACGGGGGAGTGGCTGGCTGAACGCAGCGAGTGTTTGTGACGTCAAATCAGGAACCAAACAGTCTGCAGTGATCGCAATCTAGGAGTAGGTCTGGAGCTACTCAGAAACTGCAGGGAAATATTTTCGAGCAATTCTGCTAATCTTTCGTACGCACTTCTGCTAAGCTAAGATACACTCCCAGAGGGCGGCGGCGTAGCGTTTGCACTGCTGCTAAAAGCAGCTAGCGAGCAATCAACTCGGAATGAGGGCCTATATAAAGTCATTGAATGTAGGACCTGGTGCAGGAAGTGTTGCAATCCTGCCCTGCTGGAATGGGCGGCTCATACTGATCCCGCTGGAATGCACATCTTGATAGATGCTGCAGGAAGGGTCACAGGATCCTGACAGTATACACCCCTTGCCTCCTATGCACCTTACAGAACTATCCAGAGTAATCTTATCAATGGCTTCAAAGCAAAAGTAAGATCTTCTTGGACAGCAGAAATTAGCAGCATGAGTGACTGGCCAGATTTGCACAGAGATCAGACATTCCATAATTGGAATGCTCAGGAACCAAGGCAATTTTCCAATATGTGGACAATGCTTGATTTTGTGTAATATATTTTCCAGGGTGTAATGTGACACAAGACAAGGGTATCTATCTAAGAACGCACACAATCATGCAAAATTCAGCCCTCAGTGAAATTATCCGACGAATGGAATGCCTTAATATTGGATCATTTGAGCTGAGAGTATAATTTCTTTGTGAGCACACTGAGTGCCACCTTTAGCTTAATGGCCTATGGGCCTACTGCAGAGTTGATCGCAGCAGCAAATTTGTGAGCAATTGGGCAAAACCATGTGCACTGCAGGAGGGGCAGATATAACACGTGCAGAGAGAGTTAGATTTGGGTGGGGTGTGTTCAAACTGAAATCTAAATTGCAGTGTAAAAATAAAGCAGCCATTATTTACCCTGCACAGAAACAAAATAACCCACCCAAATCTAATGGGCCCTACACACTGGCCGACATCACTGCACGATATGAACGATCTCGTTCATTAATGAACGAGATAACGTTCATATCGTGCAGTGTGGAGGCAAGAGCGATGAACAATGCGCGGCCCCGCGCTCGTTCATCGCTGGTGCCATGTCGGCTGTGCATGCAGGCCAATACGGACGAGATCGTCCATATTTGCCTGCACGTCTACGGAGTCGGGTGACGGGGGGAGTGAAGAAACTTCACTCCCCCCGTCACTGCCCCCCCCCCCCACGCCGCCGGGTCGCCCGTATTGGCTGTCGGGCACCTCGGTGGCCAATCGCGTAATGTGTAGGGCCTATTACTCTCTCTGCAAATGTTATATCTGCCACACCTGCAGTGCTCATGGTTTTGCCCAACTGCTAACAAATTTGCTGCTGTGATCAACTCTGAATTACCCCCTATGTTCCTGTGGGAATACACTAGGACAAGCAGCAGTTTTGTTTTGTGAGTGCCATTCTTTCTGCATGTTTTTATATTTAAGATGCAGAAATGCATAAACAAAATGCTAATTTAATAAGTCATAAGGTGTGTACACACGGTGAGATATTTTCTTTCGATTTTGACTATATAGTCAAAATCGCAAGAAAAGTTAGTGCACATCGCAAGGTGAAAGTCACCTTGCGATCCCGATTCGATCCCGATGCGCGGTGCCGCCAGGTCGGCATCGCAAGAAAAGATAGACTGTGCAAGCAAGCTAATCCTTGCTAGATCGGTGTACTATCTAGTTCTTCTCACATGTCAATGACATCTCACATAAGCCAAAATCATAAGCACACATCGTCCATATCTCAAGAAAAGTTAGTCAAAATCGGTGGTGCTGGGCTCCGGGGAGTTCAAAGGAAATTGCAAGTGAAAATCGGGCATAGCAAGGATCTCACAGTGTGTACACACCCTTAGTGCTGTGTTACACAACCAGTAAGGTCAATGCTGTGGCTTTAGCTCCCATGCTCATACAGTGTATACCAGAGTTCCCTTTGTCATAAAATGGAATCAACTGCAGAGTCTTGATTGAAATGCAAGTTCTGGAGACCTCAGTGCCAGTGTGCAGGGCTGCCATCAGAAAATGTGGGGCACAGGATTGGCAAAATAAGTAGCCCCAACCACCCTGAGAAAACTAAATAGACTGTGGTGCACCCATCCCGCTGAAAGTGCATGTGCAGTAGCACAGCTGGAGAGGGGAAGGAGTAAAGCTGGGCATACACTATGCAATTATCTGTGATTGGAATGAAAACCTGGTAATGGATGCGCAACTGACAATCAACCATTTGCTACCAAACACTGGAAATTTGACAGAACCTGTCTGTGATTTAACCAATTTGTATAAATGAAACTTTTTCAGCATTTGGCAGCAGATGGTTGATTGTCAGTTGCTCTCATCCATTACCAGGCTTTCATTCCAACCACAGATTATCAGAGCAGTGGTTCCCAAACTCGATCCTCACCAGGTACCCCCAACAGTTCATGTTTTCCAGGACTCCTCACAGGGTTAAACAATAGAAAACAGCGCTTTACATAAAGTATAAAAAAATATATAAAACCAGTAACAATTGTTATGTATCCTGAAAAGAGCAGAAATCTCACCCACTAAAGTATAGTAATGGAGTGTTAGTCCATCAAATGTAAGCCTGTTCCTATAACGCTGCCAGTATCATGGAACATCTTGTCCAGAGTTCTTTACAGTATTAATCTACAGAAGGGTAGTTCCGCAACAGGTAGTTTGTACAGATATTGACCAACATAAGGTCTTTATCTGTGACCGACTTTGAAATAATTGTATGCACAGTCAGTGCTGATCACTCGTCGGTGGTGCTCCCAGAGTCAATAGGTTAGAGCAATAGAACAAAAGAAGAGAGAGACTCTTTGTTGGGGCACTCTTAGTCAAAAAATATTAGACACTAAAACTTAACATTTAATAGATATAATAAAAATCTAGTGACTCAAAAGTAAAGATAAGAATTGTGAACAAATATATTCATGCATATTATTCATGCATATCACTCAATGCTTCTATTTTAAAAATAGATCTGAAAAATGCCTGGGTGAAAATTATTTGTAGTTAATATTTTCTTTGGGACAAATCTGTCTATATTTTGAGACAGGATATAATTATGGTCCCCCAGGGATACTACCTATGTTCAGTTTTGAAATATTGTGCAATTTCTTAAAGAGAAAGGTTAAAGGAAATATGGTCTTTTAAATGTTGCCTTAATAGGTCCTTAGGCACCTACTGCTCTATGTCTGGGCAGTGGTGTTACCGGAAAGGCTTTTACTTGATTAAACAGTGCATTGTTCGACTCTATGCAATCAATAGAAGTCTGAAAATATGATGTAGGGATAGGGATAATTACATACTTAACAGTAATACAGTAATGCAGTTGGTAGAGATTTGAGAATACAATATTTTAAATTTTGCATAAAGATATATTGAAAAGAGGATTTATTTTGTGCGGTATCTTTTGTAATAGTACAGTAAAATTCTCAAAAATAGCATTAAGGAAAAGACAGCGATTTGAAAGAGAGAAAAAAGAAAGGGGTATGTCTTACTTCTGCTGTTCAGCTGGGTTGTTTACTGCACCTGGTGTTCGCTGTTGGTCCCCCACACAGTTACTGACCAGGCCTACCACAGATTTGCTTCCAAGATCGGACGAGATCAGGCGTATCCTGTGGAGTATGGCCGTAATCTGCTGAATGAGAGAGTATGACTGCCAAAGTGCTTCTGCTGTCCAAATTAATGGATGAGAGAGCATGAAAATAATATATTGTTTATATATATATATAATGGGCTCTATAGTGATGCCATAGTTTGTAATGTGCCCAGGTGGACTCCTATATGGAGATAGATATATCCAAATGGAGGGAGCTGAATGCTCTCCACTATTTTTAAACTAACAGTATTTTCTTTGTTAAGGAAAAAAAGAAGAAGGAGAGAAAATAAATAAGGAGACCCTAGAGATACTGACCAACGGTAATCACTTAATTCCTGTGCGAGTATTGCATATAATCACACTGCACATACCGTGAGTGTCAGAACTGCCCTAACATTCATATAATTACACTGCATATAGCATGGGTATCAGAAGTACCCTGACATTCGAACAGTTAATGAGTATGAAACAGAAGTATTAAGCAAAACTGCAAAAGCTTAATTCTTATAAAAATATTACATGTGGTCACACTGCAGTATGATATGAATATAAAATTTTTTTTTTTTTTTTTTTTTTTTTTTTGCTGCAAACACTTTAGTTATTGTACAGATATTACATATGGTCATACTGCATAAACGTGATGTATAAGTATCAAAGAATGCTCATAATTCAGAGGTATTGACAGACTGCAGACTTGATTGCTGTACAGATATTGCATGTAATCACACTGTGGTATGATATAAATATCAGAAAAAAGGCTCTCAATTCAAAGTTAACATGAACATGTGTAGTTGTATAGAAAATCAATAGAAATCACACTTAATAAAAAAGAGATACATAATAAGGTTTGATGACCCAAAAAGGGTGCTTACTGAACCGATAAATCCCTTAGTGTGGGGGTGGGCTGCGCAGTCCCACAGAGTCCCACTAACCAAACGGCCCGTTTCACCTATCTAGGCTTGTTCACTGGTGACAAATACTCTCACAATAGGGGTATATGTAGTGTAGGTATAATTACCTAATTAGCCGCAGGTAATTGGAGCGGAAGTGTCCTACTTCCGGAAGTGCGTGTTTGAACTAAGTCTGTCTGTGTGTGTGGAACGCAATGCGTTCCACTACAACGGTGCGGAGGACACTTCCTGTTAGGGGCTGGGGCGTCGAGCGTCGTCATGGATATATGACGTCAGACGCAAATATCACCGGACCCGACGTGATCTCGTCGTGTACGCGGTGTTGTATCTGTAGTCATAGGAACGCCTTGCGTTCCAAAGATTCGGCAAATGGATGCACCTTGGAAGCAGGTTTTCCTGTCACGTGATGAAGTATATGGCGTCGTCTTTTTAGACGATCTGATACTTGGGGTTAATATATTGTCCCTAGGTGTAGGAGATGACCTTAATGGTTAAGTGTGCTTACTATTAATAAAGCACTTATTATTCTGTGAATTATGCTCGCTGCATATGAGAGATAGCAGATTGCGCTGAATTGTGGAAAGTAAAGATAAATAAATATAAAAAGGACAAAAAACACACAGGGGAGACCACAAGAATGTGTATGTTAATTAGTTTAATGTTTAAAGAAAATTGCATAAAGAAAGAGGGAGTAATGAAAATATGGATTTTAGTATTTAAAATTTCTGGCTACTGATGAATTGTAATATCTATAATCTAAGAACGTGTAATGGGAAGGACATCAGTTACAATTTATATGTATAGTGAACTGAAATAAAATAAATTAAAATGGTGTTGCAATGAAATGACTAGTGTGCCCCTTAGTGGTGAAATTTATATATGATGAAATAAAGTGAATTGAGGTCAGATATCAAAAGATTGTGACGTGGTGTTAGCTGGAGACCTACTCTAATCTAATGTGTGGATGTGCATATGTGTGTCATGTAATTTGTGTGAATGTGAATATAGTGTGGGGGTAAAGAGGTATGAAGCGTGTATGAATATGTGAGCTCTTACGAGCAGTGTAAGAGTGCTCTAGGAGTTGATAGATATAGTATGGATGTACAGTCATGAGCACATTTCAAAGTGAGAAAAGTAAAAAATGGTATTGCAAAAACAAATTTTTGTTAAGTGAAAAAAAGGTGAAAAACTATGAGCAGTTGAGAAAGTTTGAAAGTGTAAATCATTGATGGTGTATAGTGAAGATGACTAAAGGTGCGAAGGGAAGTGAATGAGATAGTTGAATAGTGAGAGTAATAGTGGAAAGTTGGATACTAACCTATTAATGGAATGATTTGAACTTGAATATTAGCGACAAAAAGGGGTTGTAAAGATACTGTTTTAATAAATTGTTTGTTACTTGAATGGGTGTTTGGCTATACAGATTTGTGGGTGCTAATAATGGGCATAAGTGCCAAGTCATTTGGCCTTAGGCTTAATAAAGGTAGCCCGGTGGTTTTGAAGATAACGAACCCTTGATTGGTGATAAACGGAAGAACGAGTGTAAGGATTCTATACTGGGGAGGATACGTGATAAGATAAGGCCAGGTATAGACCTGTGTTAGATGATGAGAACAGTGTCCGGTTGTGAGGGTGAGGCATATAGGTTGATATTATTTATTAGGTATAGTGTAGCAAATAGCCAAGGTTTCTGAGATTACTTTCTCCAGATATAATCCGATATTGTTAAATGAATACCCCGTAGTTAATGTATTCATTCAAGCCATATGGTGACATACTCTTGAGGTTATAAGTCCACTCTGATTCCCTTTTAAGAAGTTCCTGGGTTAGATCTCCACCCCTTATGCCAAGTTTGATTTGTTCCAGACCAAAGGCTGTTATCTCTCTTGGGTTGCTTTTGTGGTGATAATGAAAATGTCTAGCTACCGAAGATAGTTTTCTCATTTTGGCTAGATCCGTGGTGCTGTTCCTTATATTGCCCGCGTGTTCTAGGATGCGCTGTTTCAATTTCCTTGTGGTCATTCCCACATAGCGAAAGCCACATGTGCAGACAAGGCAGTAGACCACCCCTATGGAATTGCAATTGATGTATTGTTTGATGATTTGTTCTTTACCATATCTGTCACTGACGCTGGTGGTTTTTGTCATAAAAGTGCATGCTTTGCATTCTCCGCACGGGTAGGAGCCAATGATATTCAATGTGCGTGTGGGATGGCTGACAAAGTGACTTGAGACTAGATTGTCTTTCAGGTTATTGGACCGCCTCCAACTCATCGAGGGTTTTGTTTCCAAGTTTTTGGATAGATCTTCGTCTAATAATAATACTGACCAGTGTTTCTCAATGGAGTCTCTGATTTCCTTCCATTCTCTACAGAAAGTTCCTACGAATCTCATTTTTTTGGTATCAGATGTTTGTTTATCTTTCTCTTTCTGTCTGCTGGAGAATATTAATGAATCCCTTGCAGTTGATAATGTCTGTTGTTTCGCTTTTTTGATGGATCTCCCACTGTACCCTCTTTCTTTCAGTCTGGTTGAGAGGTCATCACATTTCTCCTTGAAAACGGTGGTATCTGAGCAATTTCTCCTTAGACGTAAAAATTCCCCTTTGGGGATATTCTCCACTGTCGGTGGGAAGTGAGAGCTTGTTTGATGGAGTACACTGTTCGAGGCTGTGGCTTTCCGATATAGTTTTGTATGTACCTGTCCCGTAGTATCTTTATATACGGTGAGGTCCAAGAAGGGAATAGATGATTCACTTGCCTGGTAGGTTAGTTTCAAATTCAGGTTGTTGTTATTCAACGTATCTATGAATTTTACAAGGGATGGTCTATCTCCTTCCCATATCATGAATACATCGTCGATGTATCTCCACCACACCGTAATGAATTGTGTGTACATCTCGTTCATGGGGTTATGCAATATTTCCCTCTCCCACCAGCCTAGATATAAATTGGCGTAAGTGGGGGCACATGCCGCCCCCATTGCGGTGCCCCTTGTCTGGAGAAAAAAGCGATCATGGAATGTGAAGTAGTTCCTGGTAAGGACAAAATTTAGGAGTTGGATCAGGAAATCGTTGAAATCATTGTGACCCTCCATATCCAGGAAGTATCTCACAGCCTGTAGTCCCGCCTCATGGTTGATACTGGTGTAAAGGGATTCAACATCCAAAGTTACTAGGAGATGTTTTTCTTCCAACTTTACATCATGAAGTCTCTGTAATACGTCCATCGTATCTTTGAGATACGAGGGGAGACTTAACACATATTTCCTCAGATGGAGATCTAGAAAGGTGCTTGGTTTTTCTAGAAGTCCGTTTTGGCCTGATACAATCGGTCTCCCTGGTGGTGTAATGATGTTTTTGTGGACTTTGGGCAAGAGATAGAGTGTGGGTGTCTTAGGGTTGTTTGGGGACAAATATTTGAGTTCTTGGTTCGTAATAGTACCGGCCGAGTGTGCACTGTTGAGAATTCTCTTTAGTTCTAATGTGTATTTTTCAGTTGGATTAAATAGTACAGGCTTATAGCAATCTTGATCTCCTAATTGCCTCATTGCTTCTTTTACATACATATGCACTGGCCATAAGACGATGTTGCCACCTTTATCCGATGGTTTGATTACAATATCTGTCCATGATCTGATATCTTTAAGTGCTTGTCTTTCCTGTGTATTGAGATTGTCCGTCTTTTTCATTCTAATTTTGGATTTCTGATGTATCTGATCAAGATCTCTGGAGATGAGTTCCTGGAACACTCTAACTTCAGGGCATATATTTTCGGTCGGGAAAAAGGTTGATTTTATTGTGCACTTTGGTCTACTTATTGGATCTTGGTTTTCTGATTGAAGTTCCTCCAGGGTGGCTATGGCTTCCAGATCTTCCGTTGTAATCATTTGTTCTTCTGTGATGGTATTTTCTAACGTCAGTTCGTCTCTTTTTTTAGCGAAGAATTTTTTCAGTAGGAGTTTGCGACCAAAGAGTTTAAGGTCCTTCTCCCATTGAAACCTGTTGAGTGATTTTATGGGTGCGAAAGACAAACCCTTCCCAAGTACCATGATGTGGTCTTCTGTGAGTTGTTTGCTTGAAAGATTAATGACCTTTAAATTGGAGTTCTCCTGTCCGTTCTCTGGTAATATCGAGTCGGATATCGAGGTGACCAATCTGGTTCTTCCCTGGGGTCTCTTCTTGCTCCTGCGCGTCTTTCTCCTTGACGTTGTCGTAACCTCGGTCTTCCTCTTCCCTTGGTAACCCCTAAAAAAGAGGAAGAGGAGGAGGATGTTGGACCCATGCTGTTGCTAGTATCCATATTTGTATAACGATAGGGTTCCCGGGCTGTATTATTGGAGTCTGAGAAGTATTCGCCTCCAGAGGAGTCCGCCTCCGAGGATGAGTTCTCCTCATAGTTGCGTTCCTGATGTCTTCCATAGGTCCGTTCGCGTTCCCTCCTTCCTGTCGGTTTTTTCCAATTGAAGATATTTCCTTCCTGGAAATCTCTTGTGTCTCTTGCGAATTTACTCCGTTTTCGGTCAATAATCCTTTGCTCATAAGGTTCCAGTTCCTTTTTGATTTTTTCGAAAGTCTGTTGGAAATTCGATTCTTTTTCCCATCTCTCCAGATTTTTTCCTAGATCGTCAATTTCTTTCTCAACAGCATTAAGTGTTAGGTGACTGTGTTTCACCAGTACTGCCATTAGGTCCTGTGCACATTTCATAAGTGCCCCTTCCCATTCTGCTGTGAGATTCTCCGTTATGAGAGGGAAAGCCGGAAAGATTTTTGGTCGTAGGCCTCTAGGGGTGATTTTGTTCTTCGTGTAGCTCTCCAGGGTTTTGATATCCCAAGTTATGCGTGTTCTTTTTTGGAGGCATGATCTTAGTTTGTTCAGATCTTGTAGCCAGTCATTATTTTCTGAGTTGGAGGTCCCCGTATTAGCAAAGATGTCTTCTCTTTCATCAAGAGTATAGGTTTTGCGACTTAGTTCATTACGCAAGTTAAATGCGGCCATAATGAGTAATGGATAAAAAATGGAATCTTAAATGTGTCACTGAGTAGAAAGAGATAACTGTAATCTTGGTGGTGAATTTATATGTGTCTAAACCGTGCTGGAACAGAAACTGAATTAAATCAGAAAAAAGACTATGATTAATCTACAGAAGGGTAGTTCCGCAACAGGTAGTTTGTACAGATATTGACCAACATAAGGTCTTTATCTGTGACCGACTTTGAAATAATTGTATGCACAGTCAGTGCTGATCACTCGTCGGTGGTGCTCCCAGAGTCAATAGGTTAGAGCAATAGAACAAAAGAAGAGAGAGACTCTTTGTTGGGGCACTCTTAGTCAAAAAATATTAGACACTAAAACTTAACATTTAATAGATATAATAAAAATCTAGTGACTCAAAAGTAAAGATAAGAATTGTGAACAAATATATTCATGCATATTATTCATGCATATCACTCAATGCTTCTATTTTAAAAATAGATCTGAAAAATGCCTGGGTGAAAATTATTTGTAGTTAATATTTTCTTTGGGACAAATCTGTCTATATTTTGAGACAGGATATAATTATGGTCCCCCAGGGATACTACCTATGTTCAGTTTTGAAATATTGTGCAATTTCTTAAAGAGAAAGGTTAAAGGAAATATGGTCTTTTAAATGTTGCCTTAATAGGTCCTTAGGCACCTACTGCTCTATGTCTGGGCAGTGGTGTTACCGGAAAGGCTTTTACTTGATTAAACAGTGCATTGTTCGACTCTATGCAATCAATAGAAGTCTGAAAATATGATGTAGGGATAGGGATAATTACATACTTAACAGTAATACAGTAATGCAGTTGGTAGAGATTTGAGAATACAATATTTTAAATTTTGCATAAAGATATATTGAAAAGAGGATTTATTTTGTGCGGTATCTTTTGTAATAGTACAGTAAAATTCTCAAAAATAGCATTAAGGAAAAGACAGCGATTTGAAAGAGAGAAAAAAGAAAGGGGTATGTCTTACTTCTGCTGTTCAGCTGGGTTGTTTACTGCACCTGGTGTTCGCTGTTGGTCCCCCACACAGTTACTGACCAGGCCTACCACAGATTTGCTTCCAAGATCGGACGAGATCAGGCGTATCCTGTGGAGTATGGCCGTAATCTGCTGAATGAGAGAGTATGACTGCCAAAGTGCTTCTGCTGTCCAAATTAATGGATGAGAGAGCATGAAAATAATATATTGTTTATATATATATATAATGGGCTCTATAGTGATGCCATAGTTTGTAATGTGCCCAGGTGGACTCCTATATGGAGATAGATATATCCAAATGGAGGGAGCTGAATGCTCTCCACTATTTTTAAACTAACAGTATTTTCTTTGTTAAGGAAAAAAAGAAGAAGGAGAGAAAATAAATAAGGAGACCCTAGAGATACTGACCAACGGTAATCACTTAATTCCTGTGCGAGTATTGCATATAATCACACTGCACATACCGTGAGTGTCAGAACTGCCCTAACATTCATATAATTACACTGCATATAGCATGGGTATCAGAAGTACCCTGACATTCGAACAGTTAATGAGTATGAAACAGAAGTATTAAGCAAAACTGCAAAAGCTTAATTCTTATAAAAATATTACATGTGGTCACACTGCAGTATGATATGAATATAAAAATTTTTTTTTTTTTTTTTTTTTTTTTTTGCTGCAAACACTTTAGTTATTGTACAGATATTACATATGGTCATACTGCATAAACGTGATGTATAAGTATCAAAGAATGCTCATAATTCAGAGGTATTGACAGACTGCAGACTTGATTGCTGTACAGATATTGCATGTAATCACACTGTGGTATGATATAAATATCAGAAAAAAGGCTCTCAATTCAAAGTTAACATGAACATGTGTAGTTGTATAGAAAATCAATAGAAATCACACTTAATAAAAAAGAGATACATAATAAGGTTTGATGACCCAAAAAGGGTGCTTACTGAACCGATAAATCCCTTAGTGTGGGGGTGGGCTGCGCAGTCCCACAGAGTCCCACTAACCAAACGGCCCGTTTCACCTATCTAGGCTTGTTCACTGGTGACAAATACTCTCACAATAGGGGTATATGTAGTGTAGGTATAATTACCTAATTAGCCGCAGGTAATTGGAGCGGAAGTGTCCTACTTCCGGAAGTGCGTGTTTGAACTAAGTCTGTCTGTGTGTGTGGAACGCAATGCGTTCCACTACAACGGTGCGGAGGACACTTCCTGTTAGGGGCTGGGGCGTCGAGCGTCGTCATGGATATATGACGTCAGACGCAAATATCACCGGACCCGACGTGATCTCGTCGTGTACGCGGTGTTGTATCTGTAGTCATAGGAACGCCTTGCGTTCCACAGATTCGGCAAGTGGATGCACCTTGGAAGCAGGTTTTCCTGTCACGTGATGAAGTATATGGCGTCGTCTTTTTAGACGATCTGATACTTGGGGTTAATATATTGTCCCTAGGTGTAGGAGATGACCTTAATGGTTAAGTGTGCTTACTATTAATAAAGCACTTATTATTCTGTGAATTATGCTCGCTGCATATGAGAGATAGCAGATTGCGCTGAATTGTGGAAAGTAAAGATAAATAAATATAAAAAGGACAAAAAACACACAGGGGAGACCACAAGAATGTGTATGTTAATTAGTTTAATGTTTAAAGAAAATTGCATAAAGAAAGAGGGAGTAATGAAAATATGGATTTTAGTATTTAAAATTTCTGGCTACTGATGAATTGTAATATCTATAATCTAAGAACGTGTAATGGGAAGGACATCAGTTACAATTTATATGTATAGTGAACTGAAATAAAATAAATTAAAATGGTGTTGCAATGAAATGACTAGTGTGCCCCTTAGTGGTGAAATTTATATATGATGAAATAAAGTGAATTGAGGTCAGATATCAAAAGATTGTGACGTGGTGTTAGCTGGAGACCTACTCTAATCTAATGTGTGGATGTGCATATGTGTGTCATGTAATTTGTGTGAATGTGAATATAGTGTGGGGGTAAAGAGGTATGAAGCGTGTATGAATATGTGAGCTCTTACGAGCAGTGTAAGAGTGCTCTAGGAGTTGATAGATATAGTATGGATGTACAGTCATGAGCACATTTCAAAGTGAGAAAAGTAAAAAATGGTATTGCAAAAACAAATTTTTGTTAAGTGAAAAAAAGGTGAAAAACTATGAGCAGTTGAGAAAGTTTGAAAGTGTAAATCATTGATGGTGTATAGTGAAGATGACTAAAGGTGCGAAGGGAAGTGAATGAGATAGTTGAATAGTGAGAGTAATAGTGGAAAGTTGGATACTAACCTATTAATGGAATGATTTGAACTTGAATATTAGCGACAAAAAGGGGTTGTAAAGATACTGTTTTAATAAATTGTTTGTTACTTGAATGGGTGTTTGGCTATACAGATTTGTGGGTGCTAATAATGGGCATAAGTGCCAAGTCATTTGGCCTTAGGCTTAATAAAGGTAGCCCGGTGGTTTTGAAGATAACGAACCCTTGATTGGTGATAAACGGAAGAACGAGTGTAAGGATTCTATACTGGGGAGGATACGTGATAAGATAAGGCCAGGTATAGACCTGTGTTAGATGATGAGAACAGTGTCCGGTTGTGAGGGTGAGGCATATAGGTTGATATTATTTATTAGGTATAGTGTAGCAAATAGCCAAGGTTTCTGAGATTACTTTCTCCAGATATAATCCGATATTGTTAAATGAATACCCCGTAGTTAATGTATTCATTCAAGCCATATGGTGACATACTCTTGAGGTTATAAGTCCACTCTGATTCCCTTTTAAGAAGTTCCTGGGTTAGATCTCCACCCCTTATGCCAAGTTTGATTTGTTCCAGACCAAAGGCTGTTATCTCTCTTGGGTTGCTTTTGTGGTGATAATGAAAATGTCTAGCTACCGAAGATAGTTTTCTCATTTTGGCTAGATCCGTGGTGCTGTTCCTTATATTGCCCGCGTGTTCTAGGATGCGCTGTTTCAATTTCCTTGTGGTCATTCCCACATAGCGAAAGCCACATGTGCAGACAAGGCAGTAGACCACCCCTATGGAATTGCAATTGATGTATTGTTTGATGATTTGTTCTTTACCATATCTGTCACTGACGCTGGTGGTTTTTGTCATAAAAGTGCATGCTTTGCATTCTCCGCACGGGTAGGAGCCAATGATATTCAATGTGCGTGTGGGATGGCTGACAAAGTGACTTGAGACTAGATTGTCTTTCAGGTTATTGGACCGCCTCCAACTCATCGAGGGTTTTGTTTCCAAGTTTTTGGATAGATCTTCGTCTAATAATAATACTGACCAGTGTTTCTCAATGGAGTCTCTGATTTCCTTCCATTCTCTACAGAAAGTTCCTACGAATCTCATTTTTTTGGTATCAGATGTTTGTTTATCTTTCTCTTTCTGTCTGCTGGAGAATATTAATGAATCCCTTGCAGTTGATAATGTCTGTTGTTTCGCTTTTTTGATGGATCTCCCACTGTACCCTCTTTCTTTCAGTCTGGTTGAGAGGTCATCACATTTCTCCTTGAAAACGGTGGTATCTGAGCAATTTCTCCTTAGACGTAAAAATTCCCCTTTGGGGATATTCTCCACTGTCGGTGGGAAGTGAGAGCTTGTTTGATGGAGTACACTGTTCGAGGCTGTGGCTTTCCGATATAGTTTTGTATGTACCTGTCCCGTAGTATCTTTATATACGGTGAGGTCCAAGAAGGGAATAGATGATTCACTTGCCTGGTAGGTTAGTTTCAAATTCAGGTTGTTGTTATTCAACGTATCTATGAATTTTACAAGGGATGGTCTATCTCCTTCCCATATCATGAATACATCGTCGATGTATCTCCACCACACCGTAATGAATTGTGTGTACATCTCGTTCATGGGGTTATGCAATATTTCCCTCTCCCACCAGCCTAGATATAAATTGGCGTAAGTGGGGGCACATGCCGCCCCCATTGCGGTGCCCCTTGTCTGGAGAAAAAAGCGATCATGGAATGTGAAGTAGTTCCTGGTAAGGACAAAATTTAGGAGTTGGATCAGGAAATCGTTGAAATCATTGTGACCCTCCATATCCAGGAAGTATCTCACAGCCTGTAGTCCCGCCTCATGGTTGATACTGGTGTAAAGGGATTCAACATCCAAAGTTACTAGGAGATGTTTTTCTTCCAACTTTACATCATGAAGTCTCTGTAATACGTCCATCGTATCTTTGAGATACGAGGGGAGACTTAACACATATTTCCTCAGATGGAGATCTAGAAAGGTGCTTGGTTTTTCTAGAAGTCCGTTTTGGCCTGATACAATCGGTCTCCCTGGTGGTGTAATGATGTTTTTGTGGACTTTGGGCAAGAGATAGAGTGTGGGTGTCTTAGGGTTGTTTGGGGACAAATATTTGAGTTCTTGGTTCGTAATAGTACCGGCCGAGTGTGCACTGTTGAGAATTCTCTTTAGTTCTAATGTGTATTTTTCAGTTGGATTAAATAGTACAGGCTTATAGCAATCTTGATCTCCTAATTGCCTCATTGCTTCTTTTACATACATATGCACTGGCCATAAGACGATGTTGCCACCTTTATCCGATGGTTTGATTACAATATCTGTCCATGATCTGATATCTTTAAGTGCTTGTCTTTCCTGTGTATTGAGATTGTCCGTCTTTTTCATTCTAATTTTGGATTTCTGATGTATCTGATCAAGATCTCTGGAGATGAGTTCCTGGAACACTCTAACTTCAGGGCATATATTTTCGGTCGGGAAAAAGGTTGATTTTATTGTGCACTTTGGTCTACTTATTGGATCTTGGTTTTCTGATTGAAGTTCCTCCAGGGTGGCTATGGCTTCCAGATCTTCCGTTGTAATCATTTGTTCTTCTGTGATGGTATTTTCTAACGTCAGTTCGTCTCTTTTTTTAGCGAAGAATTTTTTCAGTAGGAGTTTGCGACCAAAGAGTTTAAGGTCCTTCTCCCATTGAAACCTGTTGAGTGATTTTATGGGTGCGAAAGACAAACCCTTCCCAAGTACCATGATGTGGTCTTCTGTGAGTTGTTTGCTTGAAAGATTAATGACCTTTAAATTGGAGTTCTCCTGTCCGTTCTCTGGTAATATCGAGTCGGATATCGAGGTGACCAATCTGGTTCTTCCCTGGGGTCTCTTCTTGCTCCTGCGCGTCTTTCTCCTTGTCGTTGTCGTAACCTCGGTCTTCCTCTTCCCTTGGTAACCCCTAAAAAAGAGGAAGAGGAGGAGGATGTTGGACCCATGCTGTTGCTAGTATCCATATTTGTATAACGATAGGGTTCCCGGGCTGTATTATTGGAGTCTGAGAAGTATTCGCCTCCAGAGGAGTCCGCCTCCGAGGATGAGTTCTCCTCATAGTTGCGTTCCTGATGTCTTCCATAGGTCCGTTCGCGTTCCCTCCTTCCTGTCGGTTTTTTCCAATTGAAGATATTTCCTTCCTGGAAATCTCTTGTGTCTCTTGCGAATTTACTCCGTTTTCGGTCAATAATCCTTTGCTCATAAGGTTCCAGTTCCTTTTTGATTTTTTCGAAAGTCTGTTGGAAATTCGATTCTTTTTCCCATCTCTCCAGATTTTTTCTTAGATCGTCAATTTCTTTCTCAACAGCATTAAGTGTTAGGTGACTGTGTTTCACCAGTACTGCCATTAGGTCCTGTGCACATTTCATAAGTGCCCCTTCCCATTCTGCTGTGAGATTCTCCGTTATGAGAGGGAAAGCCGGAAAGATTTTTGGTCGTAGGCCTCTAGGGGTGATTTTGTTCTTCGTGTAGCTCTCCAGGGTTTTGATATCCCAAGTTATGCGTGTTCTTTTTTGGAGGCATGATCTTAGTTTGTTCAGATCTTGTAGCCAGTCATTATTTTCTGAGTTGGAGGTCCCCGTATTAGCAAAGATGTCTTCTCTTTCATCAAGAGTATAGGTTTTGCGACTTAGTTCATTACGCAAGTTAAATGCGGCCATAATGAGTAATGGATAAAAAATGGAATCTTAAATGTGTCACTGAGTAGAAAGAGATAACTGTAATCTTGGTGGTGAATTTATATGTGTCTAAACCGTGCTGGAACAGAAACTGAATTAAATCAGAAAAAAGACTATGATTAATCTACAGAAGGGTAGTTCCGCAACAGGTAGTTTGTACAGATATTGACCAACATAAGGTCTTTATCTGTGACCGACTTTGAAATAATTGTATGCACAGTCAGTGCTGATCACTCGTCGGTGGTGCTCCCAGAGTCAATAGGTTAGAGCAATAGAACAAAAGAAGAGAGAGACTCTTTGTTGGGGCACTCTTAGTCAAAAAATATTAGACACTAAAACTTAACATTTAATAGATATAATAAAAATCTAGTGACTCAAAAGTAAAGATAAGAATTGTGAACAAATATATTCATGCATATTATTCATGCATATAACTCAATGCTTCTATTTTAAAAATAGATCTGAAAAATGCCTGGGTGAAAATTATTTGTAGTTAATATTTTCTTTGGGACAAATCTGTCTATATTTTGAGACAGGATATAATTATGGTCCCCCAGGGATACTACCTATGTTCAGTTTTGAAATATTGTGCAATTTCTTAAAGAGAAAGGTTAAAGGAAATATGGTCTTTTAAATGTTGCCTTAATAGGTCCTTAGGCACCTACTGCTCTATGTCTGGGCAGTGGTGTTACCGGAAAGGCTTTTACTTGATTAAACAGTGCATTGTTCGACTCTATGCAATCAATAGAAGTCTGAAAATATGATGTAGGGATAGGGATAATTACATACTTAACAGTAATACAGTAATGCAGTTGGTAGAGATTTGAGAATACAATATTTTAAATTTTGCATAAAGATATATTGAAAAGAGGATTTATTTTGTGCGGTATCTTTTGTAATAGTACAGTAAAATTCTCAAAAATAGCATTAAGGAAAAGACAGCGATTTGAAAGAGAGAAAAAAGAAAGGGGTATGTCTTACTTCTGCTGTTCAGCTGGGTTGTTTACTGCACCTGGTGTTCGCTGTTGGTCCCCCACACAGTTACTGACCAGGCCTACCACAGATTTGCTTCCAAGATCGGACGAGATCAGGCGTATCCTGTGGAGTATGGCCGTAATCTGCTGAATGAGAGAGTATGACTGCCAAAGTGCTTCTGCTGTCCAAATTAATGGATGAGAGAGCATGAAAATAATATATTGTTTATATATATATATAATGGGCTCTATAGTGATGCCATAGTTTGTAATGTGCCCAGGTGGACTCCTATATGGAGATAGATATATCCAAATGGAGGGAGCTGAATGCTCTCCACTATTTTTAAACTAACAGTATTTTCTTTGTTAAGGAAAAAAAGAAGAAGGAGAGAAAATAAATAAGGAGACCCTAGAGATACTGACCAACGGTAATCACTTAATTCCTGTGCGAGTATTGCATATAATCACACTGCACATACCGTGAGTGTCAGAACTGCCCTAACATTCATATAATTACACTGCATATAGCATGGGTATCAGAAGTACCCTGACATTCGAACAGTTAATGAGTATGAAACAGAAGTATTAAGCAAAACTGCAAAAGCTTAATTCTTATAAAAATATTACATGTGGTCACACTGCAGTATGATATGAATATAAAAATTTTTTTTTTTTTTTTTTTTTTTTTTTGCTGCAAACACTTTAGTTATTGTACAGATATTACATATGGTCATACTGCATAAACGTGATGTATAAGTATCAAAGAATGCTCATAATTCAGAGGTATTGACAGACTGCAGACTTGATTGCTGTACAGATATTGCATGTAATCACACTGTGGTATGATATAAATATCAGAAAAAAGGCTCTCAATTCAAAGTTAACATGAACATGTGTAGTTGTATAGAAAATCAATAGAAATCACACTTAATAAAAAAGAGATACATAATAAGGTTTGATGACCCAAAAAGGGTGCTTACTGAACCGATAAATCCCTTAGTGTGGGGGTGGGCTGCGCAGTCCCACAGAGTCCCACTAACCAAACGGCCCGTTTCACCTATCTAGGCTTGTTCACTGGTGACAAATACTCTCACAATAGGGGTATATGTAGTGTAGGTATAATTACCTAATTAGCCGCAGGTAATTGGAGCGGAAGTGTCCTACTTCCGGAAGTGCGTGTTTGAACTAAGTCTGTCTGTGTGTGTGGAACGCAATGCGTTCCACTACAACGGTGCGGAGGACACTTCCTGTTAGGGGCTGGGGCGTCGAGCGTCGTCATGGATATATGACGTCAGACGCAAATATCACCGGACCCGACGTGATCTCGTCGTGTACGCGGTGTTGTATCTGTAGTCATAGGAACGCCTTGCGTTCCACAGATTCGGCAAATGGATGCACCTTGGAAGCAGGTTTTCCTGTCACGTGATGAAGTATATGGCGTCGTCTTTTTAGACGATCTGATACTTGGGGTTAATATATTGTCCCTAGGTGTAGGAGATGACCTTAATGGTTAAGTGTGCTTACTATTAATAAAGCACTTATTATTCTGTGAATTATGCTCGCTGCATATGAGAGATAGCAGATTGCGCTGAATTGTGGAAAGTAAAGATAAATAAATATAAAAAGGACAAAAAACACACAGGGGAGACCACAAGAATGTGTATGTTAATTAGTTTAATGTTTAAAGAAAATTGCATAAAGAAAGAGGGAGTAATGAAAATATGGATTTTAGTATTTAAAATTTCTGGCTACTGATGAATTGTAATATCTATAATCTAAGAACGTGTAATGGGAAGGACATCAGTTACAATTTATATGTATAGTGAACTGAAATAAAATAAATTAAAATGGTGTTGCAATGAAATGACTAGTGTGCCCCTTAGTGGTGAAATTTATATATGATGAAATAAAGTGAATTGAGGTCAGATATCAAAAGATTGTGACGTGGTGTTAGCTGGAGACCTACTCTAATCTAATGTGTGGATGTGCATATGTGTGTCATGTAATTTGTGTGAATGTGAATATAGTGTGGGGGTAAAGAGGTATGAAGCGTGTATGAATATGTGAGCTCTTACGAGCAGTGTAAGAGTGCTCTAGGAGTTGATAGATATAGTATGGATGTACAGTCATGAGCACATTTCAAAGTGAGAAAAGTAAAAAATGGTATTGCAAAAACAAATTTTTGTTAAGTGAAAAAAAGGTGAAAAACTATGAGCAGTTGAGAAAGTTTGAAAGTGTAAATCATTGATGGTGTATAGTGAAGATGACTAAAGGTGCGAAGGGAAGTGAATGAGATAGTTGAATAGTGAGAGTAATAGTGGAAAGTTGGATACTAACCTATTAATGGAATGATTTGAACTTGAATATTAGCGACAAAAAGGGGTTGTAAAGATACTGTTTTAATAAATTGTTTGTTACTTGAATGGGTGTTTGGCTATACAGATTTGTGGGTGCTAATAATGGGCATAAGTGCCAAGTCATTTGGCCTTAGGCTTAATAAAGGTAGCCCGGTGGTTTTGAAGATAACGAACCCTTGATTGGTGATAAACGGAAGAACGAGTGTAAGGATTCTATACTGGGGAGGATACGTGATAAGATAAGGCCAGGTATAGACCTGTGTTAGATGATGAGAACAGTGTCCGGTTGTGAGGGTGAGGCATATAGGTTGATATTATTTATTAGGTATAGTGTAGCAAATAGCCAAGGTTTCTGAGATTACTTTCTCCAGATATAATCCGATATTGTTAAATGAATACCCCGTAGTTAATGTATTCATTCAAGCCATATGGTGACATACTCTTGAGGTTATAAGTCCACTCTGATTCCCTTTTAAGAAGTTCCTGGGTTAGATCTCCACCCCTTATGCCAAGTTTGATTTGTTCCAGACCAAAGGCTGTTATCTCTCTTGGGTTGCTTTTGTGGTGATAATGAAAATGTCTAGCTACCGAAGATAGTTTTCTCATTTTGGCTAGATCCGTGGTGCTGTTCCTTATATTGCCCGCGTGTTCTAGGATGCGCTGTTTCAATTTCCTTGTGGTCATTCCCACATAGCGAAAGCCACATGTGCAGACAAGGCAGTAGACCACCCCTATGGAATTGCAATTGATGTATTGTTTGATGATTTGTTCTTTACCATATCTGTCACTGACGCTGGTGGTTTTTGTCATAAAAGTGCATGCTTTGCATTCTCCGCACGGGTAGGAGCCAATGATATTCAATGTGCGTGTGGGATGGCTGACAAAGTGACTTGAGACTAGATTGTCTTTCAGGTTATTGGACCGCCTCCAACTCATCGAGGGTTTTGTTTCCAAGTTTTTGGATAGATCTTCGTCTAATAATAATACTGACCAGTGTTTCTCAATGGAGTCTCTGATTTCCTTCCATTCTCTACAGAAAGTTCCTACGAATCTCATTTTTTTGGTATCAGATGTTTGTTTATCTTTCTCTTTCTGTCTGCTGGAGAATATTAATGAATCCCTTGCAGTTGATAATGTCTGTTGTTTCGCTTTTTTGATGGATCTCCCACTGTACCCTCTTTCTTTCAGTCTGGTTGAGAGGTCATCACATTTCTCCTTGAAAACGGTGGTATCTGAGCAATTTCTCCTTAGACGTAAAAATTCCCCTTTGGGGATATTCTCCACTGTCGGTGGGAAGTGAGAGCTTGTTTGATGGAGTACACTGTTCGAGGCTGTGGCTTTCCGACTTCACATTCCATGATCGCTTTTTTCTCCAGACAAGGGGCACCGCAATGGGGGCGGCATGTGCCCCCACTTACGCCAATTTATATCTAGGCTGGTGGGAGAGGGAAATATTGCATAACCCCATGAACGAGATGTACACACAATTCATTACGGTGTGGTGGAGATACATCGACGATGTATTCATGATATGGGAAGGAGATAGACCATCCCTTGTAAAATTCATAGATACGTTGAATAACAACAACCTGAATTTGAAACTAACCTACCAGGCAAGTGAATCATCTATTCCCTTCTTGGACCTCACCGTATATAAAGATACTACGGGACAGGTACATACAAAACTATATCGGAAAGCCACAGCCTCGAACAGTGTACTCCATCAAACAAGCTCTCACTTCCCACCGACAGTGGAGAATATCCCCAAAGGGGAATTTTTACGTCTAAGGAGAAATTGCTCAGATACCACCGTTTTCAAGGAGAAATGTGATGACCTCTCAACCAGACTGAAAGAAAGAGGGTACAGTGGGAGATCCATCAAAAAAGCGAAACAACAGACATTATCAACTGCAAGGGATTCATTAATATTCTCCAGCAGACAGAAAGAGAAAGATAAACAAACATCTGATACCAAAAAAATGAGATTCGTAGGAACTTTCTGTAGAGAATGGAAGGAAATCAGAGACTCCATTGAGAAACACTGGTCAGTATTATTATTAGACGAAGATCTATCCAAAAACTTGGAAACAAAACCCTCGATGAGTTGGAGGCGGTCCAATAACCTGAAAGACAATCTAGTCTCAAGTCACTTTGTCAGCCATCCCACACGCACATTGAATATCATTGGCTCCTACCCGTGCGGAGAATGCAAAGCATGCACTTTTATGACAAAAACCACCAGCGTCAGTGACAGATATGGTAAAGAACAAATCATCAAACAATACATCAATTGCAATTCCATAGGGGTGGTCTACTGCCTTGTCTGCACATGTGGCTTTCGCTATGTGGGAATGACCACAAGGAAATTGAAACAGCGCATCCTAGAACACGCGGGCAATATAAGGAACAGCACCACGGATCTAGCCAAAATGAGAAAACTATCTTCGGTAGCTAGACATTTTCATTATCACCACAAAAGCAACCCAAGAGAGATAACAGCCTTTGGTCTGGAACAAATCAAACTTGGCATAAGGGGTGGAGATCTAACCCAGGAACTTCTTAAAAGGGAATCAGAGTGGACTTATAACCTCAAGAGTATGTCACCATATGGCTTGAATGAATACATTAACTACGGGGTATTCATTTAACAATATCGGATTATATCTGGAGAAAGTAATCTCAGAAACCTTGGCTATTTGCTACACTATACCTAATAAATAATATCAACCTATATGCCTCACCCTCACAACCGGACACTGTTCTCATCATCTAACACAGGTCTATACCTGGCCTTATCTTATCACGTATCCTCCCCAGTATAGAATCCTTACACTCGTTCTTCCGTTTATCACCAATCAAGGGTTCGTTATCTTCAAAACCACCGGGCTACCTTTATTAAGCCTAAGGCCAAATGACTTGGCACTTATGCCCATTATTAGCACCCACAAATCTGTATAGCCAAACACCCATTCAAGTAACAAACAATTTATTAAAACAGTATCTTTACAACCCCTTTTTGTCGCTAATATTCAAGTTCAAATCATTCCATTAATAGGTTAGTATCCAACTTTCCACTATTACTCTCACTATTCAACTATCTCATTCACTTCCCTTCGCACCTTTAGTCATCTTCACTATACACCATCAATGATTTACACTTTCAAACTTTCTCAACTGCTCATAGTTTTTCACCTTTTTTTCACTTAACAAAAATTTGTTTTTGCAATACCATTTTTTACTTTTCTCACTTTGAAATGTGCTCATGACTGTACATCCATACTATATCTATCAACTCCTAGAGCACTCTTACACTGCTCGTAAGAGCTCACATATTCATACACGCTTCATACCTCTTTACCCCCACACTATATTCACATTCACACAAATTACATGACACACATATGCACATCCACACATTAGATTAGAGTAGGTCTCCAGCTAACACCACGTCACAATCTTTTGATATCTGACCTCAATTCACTTTATTTCATCATATATAAATTTCACCACTAAGGGGCACACTAGTCATTTCATTGCAACACCATTTTAATTTATTTTATTTCAGTTCACTATACATATAAATTGTAACTGATGTCCTTCCCATTACACGTTCTTAGATTATAGATATTACAATTCATCAGTAGCCAGAAATTTTAAATACTAAAATCCATATTTTCATTACTCCCTCTTTCTTTATGCAATTTTCTTTAAACATTAAACTAATTAACATACACATTCTTGTGGTCTCCCCTGTGTGTTTTTTGTCCTTTTTATATTTATTTATCTTTACTTTCCACAATTCAGCGCAATCTGCTATCTCTCATATGCAGCGAGCATAATTCACAGAATAATAAGTGCTTTATTAATAGTAAGCACACTTAACCATTAAGGTCATCTCCTACACCTAGGGACAATATATTAACCCCAAGTATCAGATCGTCTAAAAAGACGACGCCATATACTTCATCACGTGACAGGAAAACCTGCTTCCAAGGTGCATCCATTTGCCGAATCTGTGGAACGCAAGGCGTTCCTATGACTACAGATACAACACCGCGTACACGACGAGATCACGTCGGGTCCGGTGATATTTGCGTCTGACATCATATATCCATGACGACGCTCGACGCCCCAGCCCCTAACAGGAAGTGTCCTCCGCACCGTTGTAGTGGAACGCATTGCGTTCCACACACACAGACAGACTTAGTTCAAACACGCACTTCCGGAAGTAGGACACTTCCGCTCCAATTACCTGCGGCTAATTAGGTAATTATACCTACACTACATATACCCCTATTGTGAGAGTATTTGTCACCAGTGAACAAGCCTAGATAGGTGAAACGGGCCGTTTGGTTAGTGGGACTCTGTGGGACTGCGCAGCCCACCCCCACACTAAGGGATTTATCGGTTCAGTAAGCACCCTTTTTGGGTCATCAAACCTTATTATGTATCTCTTTTTTATTAAGTGTGATTTCTATTGATTTTCTATACAACTACACATGTTCATGTTAACTTTGAATTGAGAGCCTTTTTTCTGATATTTATATCATACCACAGTGTGATTACATGCAATATCTGTACAGCAATCAAGTCTGCAGTCTGTCAATACCTCTGAATTATGAGCATTCTTTGATACTTATACATCACGTTTATGCAGTATGACCATATGTAATATCTGTACAATAACTAAAGTGTTTGCAGCAAAAAAAAAAAAAATTTTTTATATTCATATCATACTGCAGTGTGACCACATGTAATATTTTTATAAGAATTAAGCTTTTGCAGTTTTGCTTAATACTTCTGTTTCATACTCATTAACTGTTCGAATGTCAGGGTACTTCTGATACCCATGCTATATGCAGTGTAATTATATGAATGTTAGGGCAGTTCTGACACTCACGGTATGTGCAGTGTGATTATATGCAATACTCGCACAGGAATTAAGTGATTACCGTTGGTCAGTATCTCTAGGGTCTCCTTATTTATTTTCTCTCCTTCTTCTTTTTTTCCTTAACAAAGAAAATACTGTTAGTTTAAAAATAGTGGAGAGCATTCAGCTCCCTCCATTTGGATATATCTATCTCCATATAGGAGTCCACCTGGGCACATTACAAACTATGGCATCACTATAGAGCCCATTATATATATATATAAACAATATATTATTTTCATGCTCTCTCATCCATTAATTTGGACAGCAGAAGCACTTTGGCAGTCATACTCTCTCATTCAGCAGATTACGGCCATACTCCACAGGATACGCCTGATCTCGTCCGATCTTGGAAGCAAATCTGTGGTAGGCCTGGTCAGTAACTGTGTGGGGGACCAACAGCGAACACCAGGTGCAGTAAACAACCCAGCTGAACAGCAGAAGTAAGACATACCCCTTTCTTTTTTCTCTCTTTCAAATCGCTGTCTTTTCCTTAATGCTATTTTTGAGAATTTTACTGTACTATTACAAAAGATACCGCACAAAATAAATCCTCTTTTCAATATATCTTTATGCAAAATTTAAAATATTGTATTCTCAAATCTCTACCAACTGCATTACTGTATTACTGTTAAGTATGTAATTATCCCTATCCCTACATCATATTTTCAGACTTCTATTGATTGCATAGAGTCGAACAATGCACTGTTTAATCAAGTAAAAGCCTTTCCGGTAACACCACTGCCCAGACATAGAGCAGTAGGTGCCTAAGGACCTATTAAGGCAACATTTAAAAGACCATATTTCCTTTAACCTTTCTCTTTAAGAAATTGCACAATATTTCAAAACTGAACATAGGTAGTATCCCTGGGGGACCATAATTATATCCTGTCTCAAAATATAGACAGATTTGTCCCAAAGAAAATATTAACTACAAATAACTTTCACCCAGGCATTTTTCAGATCTATTTTTAAAATAGAAGCATTGAGTGATATGCATGAATAATATGCATGAATATATTTGTTCACAATTCTTATCTTTACTTTTGAGTCACTAGATTTTTATTATATCTATTAAATGTTAAGTTTTAGTGTCTAATATTTTTTGACTAAGAGTGCCCCAACAAAGAGTCTCTCTCTTCTTTTGTTCTATTGCTCTAACCTATTGACTCTGGGAGCACCACCGACGAGTGATCAGCACTGACTGTGCATACAATTATTTCAAAGTCGGTCACAGATAAAGACCTTATGTTGGTCAATATCTGTACAAACTACCTGTTGCGGAACTACCCTTCTGTAGATTAATCATAGTCTTTTTTCTGATTTAATTCAGTTTCTGTTCCAGCACGGTTTAGACACATATAAATTCACCACCAAGATTACAGTTATCTCTTTCTACTCAGTGACACATTTAAGATTCCATTTTTTATCCATTACTCATTATGGCCGCATTTAACTTGCGTAATGAACTAAGTCGCAAAACCTATACTCTTGATGAAAGAGAAGACATCTTTGCTAATACGGGGACCTCCAACTCAGAAAATAATGACTGGCTACAAGATCTGAACAAACTAAGATCATGCCTCCAAAAAAGAACACGCATAACTTGGGATATCAAAACCCTGGAGAGCTACACGAAGAACAAAATCACCCCTAGAGGCCTACGACCAAAAATCTTTCCGGCTTTCCCTCTCATAACGGAGAATCTCACAGCAGAATGGGAAGGGGCACTTATGAAATGTGCACAGGACCTAATGGCAGTACTGGTGAAACACAGTCACCTAACACTTAATGCTGTTGAGAAAGAAATTGACGATCTAGGAAAAAATCTGGAGAGATGGGAAAAAGAATCGAATTTCCAACAGACTTTCGAAAAAATCAAAAAGGAACTGGAACCTTATGAGCAAAGGATTATTGACCGAAAACGGAGTAAATTCGCAAGAGACACAAGAGATTTCCAGGAAGGAAATATCTTCAATTGGAAAAAACCGACAGGAAGGAGGGAACGCGAACGGACCTATGGAAGACATCAGGAACGCAACTATGAGGAGAACTCATCCTCGGAGGCGGACTCCTCTGGAGGCGAATACTTCTCAGACTCCAATAATACAGCCCGGGAACCCTATCGTTATACAAATATGGATACTAGCAACAGCATGGGTCCAACATCCTCCTCCTCTTCCTCTTTTTTAGGGGTTACCAAGGGAAGAGGAAGACCGAGGTTACGACAACGACAAGGAGAAAGACGCGCAGGAGCAAGAAGAGACCCCAGGGAAGAACCAGATTGGTCACCTCGATATCCGACTCGATATTACCAGAGAACGGACAGGAGAACTCCAATTTAAAGGTCATTAATCTTTCAAGCAAACAACTCACAGAAGACCACATCATGGTACTTGGGAAGGGTTTGTCTTTCGCACCCATAAAATCACTCAACAGGTTTCAATGGGAGAAGGACCTTAAACTCTTTGGTCGCAAACTCCTACTGAAAAAATTCTTCGCTAAAAAAAGAGACGAACTGACGTTAGAAAATACCATCACAGAAGAACAAATGATTACAACGGAAGATCTGGAAGCCATAGCCACCCTGGAGGAACTTCAATCAGAAAACCAAGATCCAATAAGTAGACCAAAGTGCACAATAAAATCAACCTTTTTCCCGACCGAAAATATATGCCCTGAAGTTAGAGTGTTCCAGGAACTCATCTCCAGAGATCTTGATCAGATACATCAGAAATCCAAAATTAGAATGAAAAAGACGGACAATCTCAATACACAGGAAAGACAAGCACTTAAAGATATCAGATCATGGACAGATATTGTAATCAAACCATCGGATAAAGGTGGCAACATCGTCTTATGGCCAGTGCATATGTATGTAAAAGAAGCAATGAGGCAATTAGGAGATCAAGATTGCTATAAGCCTGTACTATTTAATCCAACTGAAAAATACACATTAGAACTAAAGAGAATTCTCAACAGTGCACACTCGGCCGGTACTATTACGAACCAAGAACTCAAATATTTGTCCCCAAACAACCCTAAGACACCCACACTCTATCTCTTGCCCAAAGTCCACAAAAACATCATTACACCACCAGGGAGACCGATTGTATCAGGCCAAAACGGACTTCTAGAAAAACCAAGCACCTTTCTAGATCTCCATCTGAGGAAATATGTGTTAAGTCTCCCCTCGTATCTCAAAGATACGATGGACGTATTACAGAGACTTCATGATGTAAAGTTGGAAGAAAAACATCTCCTAGTAACTTTGGATGTTGAATCCCTTTACACCAGTATCAACCATGAGGCGGGACTACAGGCTGTGAGATACTTCCTGGATATGGAGGGTCACAATGATTTCAACGATTTCCTGATCCAACTCCTAAATTTTGTCCTTACCAGGAACTACTTCACATTCCATGATCGCTTTTTTCTCCAGACAAGGGGCACCGCAATGGGGGCGGCATGTGCCCCCACTTACGCCAATTTATATCTAGGCTGGTGGGAGAGGGAAATATTGCATAACCCCATGAACGAGATGTACACACAATTCATTACGGTGTGGTGGAGATACATCGACGATGTATTCATGATATGGGAAGGAGATAGACCATCCCTTGTAAAATTCATAGATACGTTGAATAACAACAACCTGAATTTGAAACTAACCTACCAGGCAAGTGAATCATCTATTCCCTTCTTGGACCTCACCGTATATAAAGATACTACGGGACAGGTACATACAAAACTATATCGGAAAGCCACAGCCTCGAACAGTGTACTCCATCAAACAAGCTCTCACTTCCCACCGACAGTGGAGAATATCCCCAAAGGGGAATTTTTACGTCTAAGGAGAAATTGCTCAGATACCACCGTTTTCAAGGAGAAATGTGATGACCTCTCAACCAGACTGAAAGAAAGAGGGTACAGTGGGAGATCCATCAAAAAAGCGAAACAACAGACATTATCAACTGCAAGGGATTCATTAATATTCTCCAGCAGACAGAAAGAGAAAGATAAACAAACATCTGATACCAAAAAAATGAGATTCGTAGGAACTTTCTGTAGAGAATGGAAGGAAATCAGAGACTCCATTGAGAAACACTGGTCAGTATTATTATTAGACGAAGATCTATCCAAAAACTTGGAAACAAAACCCTCGATGAGTTGGAGGCGGTCCAATAACCTGAAAGACAATCTAGTCTCAAGTCACTTTGTCAGCCATCCCACACGCACATTGAATATCATTGGCTCCTACCCGTGCGGAGAATGCAAAGCATGCACTTTTATGACAAAAACCACCAGCGTCAGTGACAGATATGGTAAAGAACAAATCATCAAACAATACATCAATTGCAATTCCATAGGGGTGGTCTACTGCCTTGTCTGCACATGTGGCTTTCGCTATGTGGGAATGACCACAAGGAAATTGAAACAGCGCATCCTAGAACACGCGGGCAATATAAGGAACAGCACCACGGATCTAGCCAAAATGAGAAAACTATCTTCGGTAGCTAGACATTTTCATTATCACCACAAAAGCAACCCAAGAGAGATAACAGCCTTTGGTCTGGAACAAATCAAACTTGGCATAAGGGGTGGAGATCTAACCCAGGAACTTCTTAAAAGGGAATCAGAGTGGACTTATAACCTCAAGAGTATGTCACCATATGGCTTGAATGAATACATTAACTACGGGGTATTCATTTAACAATATCGGATTATATCTGGAGAAAGTAATCTCAGAAACCTTGGCTATTTGCTACACTATACCTAATAAATAATATCAACCTATATGCCTCACCCTCACAACCGGACACTGTTCTCATCATCTAACACAGGTCTATACCTGGCCTTATCTTATCACGTATCCTCCCCAGTATAGAATCCTTACACTCGTTCTTCCGTTTATCACCAATCAAGGGTTCGTTATCTTCAAAACCACCGGGCTACCTTTATTAAGCCTAAGGCCAAATGACTTGGCACTTATGCCCATTATTAGCACCCACAAATCTGTATAGCCAAACACCCATTCAAGTAACAAACAATTTATTAAAACAGTATCTTTACAACCCCTTTTTGTCGCTAATATTCAAGTTCAAATCATTCCATTAATAGGTTAGTATCCAACTTTCCACTATTACTCTCACTATTCAACTATCTCATTCACTTCCCTTCGCACCTTTAGTCATCTTCACTATACACCATCAATGATTTACACTTTCAAACTTTCTCAACTGCTCATAGTTTTTCACCTTTTTTTCACTTAACAAAAATTTGTTTTTGCAATACCATTTTTTACTTTTCTCACTTTGAAATGTGCTCATGACTGTACATCCATACTATATCTATCAACTCCTAGAGCACTCTTACACTGCTCGTAAGAGCTCACATATTCATACACGCTTCATACCTCTTTACCCCCACACTATATTCACATTCACACAAATTACATGACACACATATGCACATCCACACATTAGATTAGAGTAGGTCTCCAGCTAACACCACGTCACAATCTTTTGATATCTGACCTCAATTCACTTTATTTCATCATATATAAATTTCACCACTAAGGGGCACACTAGTCATTTCATTGCAACACCATTTTAATTTATTTTATTTCAGTTCACTATACATATAAATTGTAACTGATGTCCTTCCCATTACACGTTCTTAGATTATAGATATTACAATTCATCAGTAGCCAGAAATTTTAAATACTAAAATCCATATTTTCATTACTCCCTCTTTCTTTATGCAATTTTCTTTAAACATTAAACTAATTAACATACACATTCTTGTGGTCTCCCCTGTGTGTTTTTTGTCCTTTTTATATTTATTTATCTTTACTTTCCACAATTCAGCGCAATCTGCTATCTCTCATATGCAGCGAGCATAATTCACAGAATAATAAGTGCTTTATTAATAGTAAGCACACTTAACCATTAAGGTCATCTCCTACACCTAGGGACAATATATTAACCCCAAGTATCAGATCGTCTAAAAAGACGACGCCATATACTTCATCACGTGACAGGAAAACCTGCTTCCAAGGTGCATCCATTTGCCGAATCTGTGGAACGCAAGGCGTTCCTATGACTACAGATACAACACCGCGTACACGACGAGATCACGTCGGGTCCGGTGATATTTGCGTCTGACGTCATATATCCATGACGACGCTCGACGCCCCAGCCCCTAACAGGAAGTGTCCTCCGCACCGTTGTAGTGGAACGCATTGCGTTCCACACACACAGACAGACTTAGTTCAAACACGCACTTCCGGAAGTAGGACACTTCCGCTCCAATTACCTGCGGCTAATTAGGTAATTATACCTACACTACATATACCCCTATTGTGAGAGTATTTGTCACCAGTGAACAAGCCTAGATAGGTGAAACGGGCCGTTTGGTTAGTGGGACTCTGTGGGACTGCGCAGCCCACCCCCACACTAAGGGATTTATCGGTTCAGTAAGCACCCTTTTTGGGTCATCAAACCTTATTATGTATCTCTTTTTTATTAAGTGTGATTTCTATTGATTTTCTATACAACTACACATGTTCATGTTAACTTTGAATTGAGAGCCTTTTTTCTGATATTTATATCATACCACAGTGTGATTACATGCAATATCTGTACAGCAATCAAGTCTGCAGTCTGTCAATACCTCTGAATTATGAGCATTCTTTGATACTTATACATCACGTTTATGCAGTATGACCATATGTAATATCTGTACAATAACTAAAGTGTTTGCAGCAAAAAAAAAAAAAAAAAAAAAAATTTTATATTCATATCATACTGCAGTGTGACCACATGTAATATTTTTATAAGAATTAAGCTTTTGCAGTTTTGCTTAATACTTCTGTTTCATACTCATTAACTGTTCGAATGTCAGGGTACTTCTGATACCCATGCTATATGCAGTGTAATTATATGAATGTTAGGGCAGTTCTGACACTCACGGTATGTGCAGTGTGATTATATGCAATACTCGCACAGGAATTAAGTGATTACCGTTGGTCAGTATCTCTAGGGTCTCCTTATTTATTTTCTCTCCTTCTTCTTTTTTTCCTTAACAAAGAAAATACTGTTAGTTTAAAAATAGTGGAGAGCATTCAGCTCCCTCCATTTGGATATATCTATCTCCATATAGGAGTCCACCTGGGCACATTACAAACTATGGCATCACTATAGAGCCCATTATATATATATATAAACAATATATTATTTTCATGCTCTCTCATCCATTAATTTGGACAGCAGAAGCACTTTGGCAGTCATACTCTCTCATTCAGCAGATTACGGCCATACTCCACAGGATACGCCTGATCTCGTCCGATCTTGGAAGCAAATCTGTGGTAGGCCTGGTCAGTAACTGTGTGGGGGACCAACAGCGAACACCAGGTGCAGTAAACAACCCAGCTGAACAGCAGAAGTAAGACATACCCCTTTCTTTTTTCTCTCTTTCAAATCGCTGTCTTTTCCTTAATGCTATTTTTGAGAATTTTACTGTACTATTACAAAAGATACCGCACAAAATAAATCCTCTTTTCAATATATCTTTATGCAAAATTTAAAATATTGTATTCTCAAATCTCTACCAACTGCATTACTGTATTACTGTTAAGTATGTAATTATCCCTATCCCTACATCATATTTTCAGACTTCTATTGATTGCATAGAGTCGAACAATGCACTGTTTAATCAAGTAAAAGCCTTTCCGGTAACACCACTGCCCAGACATAGAGCAGTAGGTGCCTAAGGACCTATTAAGGCAACATTTAAAAGACCATATTTCCTTTAACCTTTCTCTTTAAGAAATTGCACAATATTTCAAAACTGAACATAGGTAGTATCCCTGGGGGACCATAATTATATCCTGTCTCAAAATATAGACAGATTTGTCCCAAAGAAAATATTAACTACAAATAATTTTCACCCAGGCATTTTTCAGATCTATTTTTAAAATAGAAGCATTGAGTGATATGCATGAATAATATGCATGAATATATTTGTTCACAATTCTTATCTTTACTTTTGAGTCACTAGATTTTTATTATATCTATTAAATGTTAAGTTTTAGTGTCTAATATTTTTTGACTAAGAGTGCCCCAACAAAGAGTCTCTCTCTTCTTTTGTTCTATTGCTCTAACCTATTGACTCTGGGAGCACCACCGACGAGTGATCAGCACTGACTGTGCATACAATTATTTCAAAGTCGGTCACAGATAAAGACCTTATGTTGGTCAATATCTGTACAAACTACCTGTTGCGGAACTACCCTTCTGTAGATTAATCATAGTCTTTTTTCTGATTTAATTCAGTTTCTGTTCCAGCACGGTTTAGACACATATAAATTCACCACCAAGATTACAGTTATCTCTTTCTACTCAGTGACACATTTAAGATTCCATTTTTTATCCATTACTCATTATGGCCGCATTTAACTTGCGTAATGAACTAAGTCGCAAAACCTATACTCTTGATGAAAGAGAAGACATCTTTGCTAATACGGGGACCTCCAACTCAGAAAATAATGACTGGCTACAAGATCTGAACAAACTAAGATCATGCCTCCAAAAAAGAACACGCATAACTTGGGATATCAAAACCCTGGAGAGCTACACGAAGAACAAAATCACCCCTAGAGGCCTACGACCAAAAATCTTTCCGGCTTTCCCTCTCATAACGGAGAATCTCACAGCAGAATGGGAAGGGGCACTTATGAAATGTGCACAGGACCTAATGGCAGTACTGGTGAAACACAGTCACCTAACACTTAATGCTGTTGAGAAAGAAATTGACGATCTAGGAAAAAATCTGGAGAGATGGGAAAAAGAATCGAATTTCCAACAGACTTTCGAAAAAATCAAAAAGGAACTGGAACCTTATGAGCAAAGGATTATTGACCGAAAACGGAGTAAATTCGCAAGAGACACAAGAGATTTCCAGGAAGGAAATATCTTCAATTGGAAAAAACCGACAGGAAGGAGGGAACGCGAACGGACCTATGGAAGACATCAGGAACGCAACTATGAGGAGAACTCATCCTCGGAGGCGGACTCCTCTGGAGGCGAATACTTCTCAGACTCCAATAATACAGCCCGGGAACCCTATCGTTATACAAATATGGATACTAGCAACAGCATGGGTCCAACATCCTCCTCCTCTTCCTCTTTTTTAGGGGTTACCAAGGGAAGAGGAAGACCGAGGTTACGACAACGACAAGGAGAAAGACGCGCAGGAGCAAGAAGAGACCCCAGGGAAGAACCAGATTGGTCACCTCGATATCCGACTCGATATTACCAGAGAACGGACAGGAGAACTCCAATTTAAAGGTCATTAATCTTTCAAGCAAACAACTCACAGAAGACCACATCATGGTACTTGGGAAGGGTTTGTCTTTCGCACCCATAAAATCACTCAACAGGTTTCAATGGGAGAAGGACCTTAAACTCTTTGGTCGCAAACTCCTACTGAAAAAATTCTTCGCTAAAAAAAGAGACGAACTGACGTTAGAAAATACCATCACAGAAGAACAAATGATTACAACGGAAGATCTGGAAGCCATAGCCACCCTGGAGGAACTTCAATCAGAAAACCAAGATCCAATAAGTAGACCAAAGTGCACAATAAAATCAACCTTTTTCCCGACCGAAAATATATGCCCTGAAGTTAGAGTGTTCCAGGAACTCATCTCCAGAGATCTTGATCAGATACATCAGAAATCCAAAATTAGAATGAAAAAGACGGACAATCTCAATACACAGGAAAGACAAGCACTTAAAGATATCAGATCATGGACAGATATTGTAATCAAACCATCGGATAAAGGTGGCAACATCGTCTTATGGCCAGTGCATATGTATGTAAAAGAAGCAATGAGGCAATTAGGAGATCAAGATTGCTATAAGCCTGTACTATTTAATCCAACTGAAAAATACACATTAGAACTAAAGAGAATTCTCAACAGTGCACACTCGGCCGGTACTATTACGAACCAAGAACTCAAATATTTGTCCCCAAACAACCCTAAGACACCCACACTCTATCTCTTGCCCAAAGTCCACAAAAACATCATTACACCACCAGGGAGACCGATTGTATCAGGCCAAAACGGACTTCTAGAAAAACCAAGCACCTTTCTAGATCTCCATCTGAGGAAATATGTGTTAAGTCTCCCCTCGTATCTCAAAGATACGATGGACGTATTACAGAGACTTCATGATGTAAAGTTGGAAGAAAAACATCTCCTAGTAACTTTGGATGTTGAATCCCTTTACACCAGTATCAACCATGAGGCGGGACTACAGGCTGTGAGATACTTCCTGGATATGGAGGGTCACAATGATTTCAACGATTTCCTGATCCAACTCCTAAATTTTGTCCTTACCAGGAACTACTTCACATTCCATGATCGCTTTTTTCTCCAGACAAGGGGCACCGCAATGGGGGCGGCATGTGCCCCCACTTACGCCAATTTATATCTAGGCTGGTGGGAGAGGGAAATATTGCATAACCCCATGAACGAGATGTACACACAATTCATTACGGTGTGGTGGAGATACATCGACGATGTATTCATGATATGGGAAGGAGATAGACCATCCCTTGTAAAATTCATAGATACGTTGAATAACAACAACCTGAATTTGAAACTAACCTACCAGGCAAGTGAATCATCTATTCCCTTCTTGGACCTCACCGTATATAAAGATACTACGGGACAGGTACATACAAAACTATATCGGAAAGCCACAGCCTCGAACAGTGTACTCCATCAAACAAGCTCTCACTTCCCACCGACAGTGGAGAATATCCCCAAAGGGGAATTTTTACGTCTAAGGAGAAATTGCTCAGATACCACCGTTTTCAAGGAGAAATGTGATGACCTCTCAACCAGACTGAAAGAAAGAGGGTACAGTGGGAGATCCATCAAAAAAGCGAAACAACAGACATTATCAACTGCAAGGGATTCATTAATATTCTCCAGCAGACAGAAAGAGAAAGATAAACAAACATCTGATACCAAAAAAATGAGATTCGTAGGAACTTTCTGTAGAGAATGGAAGGAAATCAGAGACTCCATTGAGAAACACTGGTCAGTATTATTATTAGACGAAGATCTATCCAAAAACTTGGAAACAAAACCCTCGATGAGTTGGAGGCGGTCCAATAACCTGAAAGACAATCTAGTCTCAAGTCACTTTGTCAGCCATCCCACACGCACATTGAATATCATTGGCTCCTACCCGTGCGGAGAATGCAAAGCATGCACTTTTATGACAAAAACCACCAGCGTCAGTGACAGATATGGTAAAGAACAAATCATCAAACAATACATCAATTGCAATTCCATAGGGGTGGTCTACTGCCTTGTCTGCACATGTGGCTTTCGCTATGTGGGAATGACCACAAGGAAATTGAAACAGCGCATCCTAGAACACGCGGGCAATATAAGGAACAGCACCACGGATCTAGCCAAAATGAGAAAACTATCTTCGGTAGCTAGACATTTTCATTATCACCACAAAAGCAACCCAAGAGAGATAACAGCCTTTGGTCTGGAACAAATCAAACTTGGCATAAGGGGTGGAGATCTAACCCAGGAACTTCTTAAAAGGGAATCAGAGTGGACTTATAACCTCAAGAGTATGTCACCATATGGCTTGAATGAATACATTAACTACGGGGTATTCATTTAACAATATCGGATTATATCTGGAGAAAGTAATCTCAGAAACCTTGGCTATTTGCTACACTATACCTAATAAATAATATCAACCTATATGCCTCACCCTCACAACCGGACACTGTTCTCATCATCTAACACAGGTCTATACCTGGCCTTATCTTATCACGTATCCTCCCCAGTATAGAATCCTTACACTCGTTCTTCCGTTTATCACCAATCAAGGGTTCGTTATCTTCAAAACCACCGGGCTACCTTTATTAAGCCTAAGGCCAAATGACTTGGCACTTATGCCCATTATTAGCACCCACAAATCTGTATAGCCAAACACCCATTCAAGTAACAAACAATTTATTAAAACAGTATCTTTACAACCCCTTTTTGTCGCTAATATTCAAGTTCAAATCATTCCATTAATAGGTTAGTATCCAACTTTCCACTATTACTCTCACTATTCAACTATCTCATTCACTTCCCTTCGCACCTTTAGTCATCTTCACTATACACCATCAATGATTTACACTTTCAAACTTTCTCAACTGCTCATAGTTTTTCACCTTTTTTTCACTTAACAAAAATTTGTTTTTGCAATACCATTTTTTACTTTTCTCACTTTGAAATGTGCTCATGACTGTACATCCATACTATATCTATCAACTCCTAGAGCACTCTTACACTGCTCGTAAGAGCTCACATATTCATACACGCTTCATACCTCTTTACCCCCACACTATATTCACATTCACACAAATTACATGACACACATATGCACATCCACACATTAGATTAGAGTAGGTCTCCAGCTAACACCACGTCACAATCTTTTGATATCTGACCTCAATTCACTTTATTTCATCATATATAAATTTCACCACTAAGGGGCACACTAGTCATTTCATTGCAACACCATTTTAATTTATTTTATTTCAGTTCACTATACATATAAATTGTAACTGATGTCCTTCCCATTACACGTTCTTAGATTATAGATATTACAATTCATCAGTAGCCAGAAATTTTAAATACTAAAATCCATATTTTCATTACTCCCTCTTTCTTTATGCAATTTTCTTTAAACATTAAACTAATTAACATACACATTCTTGTGGTCTCCCCTGTGTGTTTTTTGTCCTTTTTATATTTATTTATCTTTACTTTCCACAATTCAGCGCAATCTGCTATCTCTCATATGCAGCGAGCATAATTCACAGAATAATAAGTGCTTTATTAATAGTAAGCACACTTAACCATTAAGGTCATCTCCTACACCTAGGGACAATATATTAACCCCAAGTATCAGATCGTCTAAAAAGACGACGCCATATACTTCATCACGTGACAGGAAAACCTGCTTCCAAGGTGCATCCATTTGCCGAATCTTTGGAACGCAAGGCGTTCCTATGACTACAGATACAACACCGCGTACACGACGAGATCACGTCGGGTCCGGTGATATTTGCGTCTGACGTCATATATCCATGACGACGCTCGACGCCCCAGCCCCTAACAGGAAGTGTCCTCCGCACCGTTGTAGTGGAACGCATTGCGTTCCACACACACAGACAGACTTAGTTCAAACACGCACTTCCGGAAGTAGGACACTTCCGCTCCAATTACCTGCGGCTAATTAGGTAATTATACCTACACTACATATACCCCTATTGTGAGAGTATTTGTCACCAGTGAACAAGCCTAGATAGGTGAAACGGGCCGTTTGGTTAGTGGGACTCTGTGGGACTGCGCAGCCCACCCCCACACTAAGGGATTTATCGGTTCAGTAAGCACCCTTTTTGGGTCATCAAACCTTATTATGTATCTCTTTTTTATTAAGTGTGATTTCTATTGATTTTCTATACAACTACACATGTTCATGTTAACTTTGAATTGAGAGCCTTTTTTCTGATATTTATATCATACCACAGTGTGATTACATGCAATATCTGTACAGCAATCAAGTCTGCAGTCTGTCAATACCTCTGAATTATGAGCATTCTTTGATACTTATACATCACGTTTATGCAGTATGACCATATGTAATATCTGTACAATAACTAAAGTGTTTGCAGCAAAAAAAAAAAAAATTTTTTATATTCATATCATACTGCAGTGTGACCACATGTAATATTTTTATAAGAATTAAGCTTTTGCAGTTTTGCTTAATACTTCTGTTTCATACTCATTAACTGTTCGAATGTCAGGGTACTTCTGATACCCATGCTATATGCAGTGTAATTATATGAATGTTAGGGCAGTTCTGACACTCACGGTATGTGCAGTGTGATTATATGCAATACTCGCACAGGAATTAAGTGATTACCGTTGGTCAGTATCTCTAGGGTCTCCTTATTTATTTTCTCTCCTTCTTCTTTTTTTCCTTAACAAAGAAAATACTGTTAGTTTAAAAATAGTGGAGAGCATTCAGCTCCCTCCATTTGGATATATCTATCTCCATATAGGAGTCCACCTGGGCACATTACAAACTATGGCATCACTATAGAGCCCATTATATATATATATAAACAATATATTATTTTCATGCTCTCTCATCCATTAATTTGGACAGCAGAAGCACTTTGGCAGTCATACTCTCTCATTCAGCAGATTACGGCCATACTCCACAGGATACGCCTGATCTCGTCCGATCTTGGAAGCAAATCTGTGGTAGGCCTGGTCAGTAACTGTGTGGGGGACCAACAGCGAACACCAGGTGCAGTAAACAACCCAGCTGAACAGCAGAAGTAAGACATACCCCTTTCTTTTTTCTCTCTTTCAAATCGCTGTCTTTTCCTTAATGCTATTTTTGAGAATTTTACTGTACTATTACAAAAGATACCGCACAAAATAAATCCTCTTTTCAATATATCTTTATGCAAAATTTAAAATATTGTATTCTCAAATCTCTACCAACTGCATTACTGTATTACTGTTAAGTATGTAATTATCCCTATCCCTACATCATATTTTCAGACTTCTATTGATTGCATAGAGTCGAACAATGCACTGTTTAATCAAGTAAAAGCCTTTCCGGTAACACCACTGCCCAGACATAGAGCAGTAGGTGCCTAAGGACCTATTAAGGCAACATTTAAAAGACCATATTTCCTTTAACCTTTCTCTTTAAGAAATTGCACAATATTTCAAAACTGAACATAGGTAGTATCCCTGGGGGACCATAATTATATCCTGTCTCAAAATATAGACAGATTTGTCCCAAAGAAAATATTAACTACAAATAATTTTCACCCAGGCATTTTTCAGATCTATTTTTAAAATAGAAGCATTGAGTGATATGCATGAATAATATGCATGAATATATTTGTTCACAATTCTTATCTTTACTTTTGAGTCACTAGATTTTTATTATATCTATTAAATGTTAAGTTTTAGTGTCTAATATTTTTTGACTAAGAGTGCCCCAACAAAGAGTCTCTCTCTTCTTTTGTTCTATTTCTTTACAGTATTCTCTGGTGTGTCCTTGGGTGATCACCCTAGTTAATGGTGCTTTGTACTGAAAGATGGTATGCCATATACGGAAGGACTATTTGTTTTTTTTTAATGCTTTTTATGCTCACCGCCTGAGGAGAGTCTTCCCAAGCCCAATTGGCAATAAATAGGCCAAGTCCTCAGTTATGATGCGGTCTTTGTCCTCTGCACTGTCTATTTCCTCGGCAGCCAGAGCAAATTTTTCTGTGCTCAGTGCACCTTTTCACGAGTCAATTCCGGAGCTCGTTCAGGCAAATTGGTACCTTGTGGGTGGATGCTTTTCGCTGCCACATAGAGGTACAGGTAATATCACAAGGGCGATATTCAATTGTATCTATGTATCACGCTGATTGCGCCCATAGACGTCTGGTTTAGCCGTGTAAAGCTGGTAAACCTGACCAAAGTGCTGGGCGCGATCGTAAAAAGTGTAATTTGTGTACCCAAACGGGTAATTTTTTGTGCATTTCAGTTTGCCTTCGCCAGGGGGTGTGGGATAAAATGTAGACACCGGAAGCCATTTGTGCCCGAATGGAGCTACAATTGAATAGCTCCATTGAGCACCATCTGCTGGCTGCTGGCGGGAGAAACAACTGAACTCTGCCTAAAATGTGCATTGGAGGCACACTGTGGCATATAATATGAATTGGGGAAACATTGTGGCATATCAAGTTAATTGGGGGCACTGCTTGGCATATAATGTGAATTGCGGGCACTGTGTGGCATATAATGTGAATTGCAGGCACTGTGTGGCATATAATGTGAATTGCGGGCACTCTGTGGCATATAATGTAAATTGGGGGCATGGTGTGGCATATAATGTGAATTGGGGGTACTGTGTAGCATACAATGTAAATTTTTAAGGAGCTGAACATTTGAGTCTCAGCTGGTGACAAGAGTGTTAAAAAAAAAAAAAAGCTTTTATGTGTATTTTACAATATAAAACCCCCCGGCTATTCACTTAAAGTTCCAATTCTACAAAAGTGTGAGTGCCCACATGGACTTAATCCCTGTTATGCTTCCTTAATTTGTGTTTTCCGTTTATTTCTAAGCTCCACCACCTCTATAGGACAACTTTAAGTCTGTACCTACCAGGAAGGGATCGAGGGAGGCCTCAAAAATTACTGTTCCAGGCCCCAACATTTCTGCTGCCAGCCCTAGTTATCAGAGGGTGTCGCCTCTGAGATATTTAATTATATGAACAACACTGTAATCTATAGACTGAAAGTCATGTTAAAGAAAAGTAGAGGACTATACTGCCAAAGAAATTTCACGTTATGCAGGGTCACACTATGACAGCAAAGCTCAAGAATAATTGCCTCTGATTGAAAAACAAGATCTCTGGGGTGATACAGTATGTCGATGAGAATCTGTATGAAAGTCATAAAATCATTAGACTGAAAACCCCAATCCATAGAAACCATGCCATCTTGTTTTTTTCCCCCGGAAAATTATGTAAGCAACAGATTAATTAAGTGGTGGATTTAGAACCTGCCACAACTCAGCAGCAATCCCCAAACAAAAAAATGACCTGCCTCTGAGAGGAGTGTAGGTATAAAGTGTGGAACAAATCCACAGGATCTGTACAGGCTTATACAAAGGTATACATATGCAAAAACAAAGAAATGCTTGGGAATACTAACTAGCATTAGGAGCCTAATTCAGACCTGATCAAAGCTGCAAATTTGTAAGCAAATGGGCAAAACCATGTGCACTGCAGGGGGGGCAGATATAACATGTGCAGAGAGAGTTAGATTTGGGTGGGTTATAATGTTTCTGTGCAGGATAAATACTGGCTGCTATATTTTTACACTGCAATTTAGATTTCAGTTTGAACACACCCCACCCAAATCTAACTCTCTCTTCAAATGTTATATCTGCCCCCCCTACAGTGTACATGGTTTTGCCCATTTGCCAACAAATGTGCTGCTGCGATCAGGTCTGAATTAGGCCCTAGGCCTTTAAGCCTAGGTTTGCAGTGAAAAAATTAGGGGGGGGGGGGTGAAGGTGGTGAAGACATATCGTTGCAGTGTATGAGGCCCTTTAGGGTGGATAGGCAAGGGGATTAAAAGCATAAAGAAGAATAGGGAACTATACACCCACCCGTTGAAAGTGACTAAAATGTGCAAAAAAACATAACCTCAGATGATCAGGGTTGGAAATAAAGAGGATTCTTGGCGTGGAGTGTCAAAGTCCAACAATGTGAAAGGAGGTTTTATATATATATATATATATATATATATATGATAAGAAATCAGAGATAAACAAAGAGAGGGGGTTGGGGGGAGGAGTAAGAGAGAGCAAACATATGCATAAAGGAAGAGGAGCAAATAAGAATAGAATATTCAAGTTCGGGGTGAAATAGGGGGGGAAAAGGGAAGTAGGGGAAAAGAAAGTAAATATATAAATAGAACAAAAGGGTATTAGGGCGACAGGGGGGGAGGGGGGTACCAGAAAAAGGGAAGGAAAGAGTATTTAATCAGGATAAACCAGGAAAGGTCACATTGTGAAAGATATACCATTGGGACCAAACTGCATGATACTTATCCAGTGTTATGAAGACTGGTGATGTGTTCCATATTACACACAAACCAGACCCTATTAATATGCTCAGTGGCGTAAGTTCGTCCCAGTCGCCCGGGAGGCATTATAAATGTTGGTGCCCCACTACATATACACACACATACCATATGTAACTATCTGGCACTCAGGGTGAACAGTAGTAGCGTGCTCAGGTACCTTTACCAATAGTAATATAGATACACATACAAGGTGGACGCACTCCAAGTCAGTCATTGCAATACAACAGACACCAGCATACCATTATAGTACATCTACAGTGCTCCCTCACCCGCCAGCAGGTCTCGATAGAGATGCTGTGGCGCAGCGGTGTGCCGATATATATATAAACACACAAACACCTCATTCACTTAAACATACACACATGCCTCTTTCACTCACACACACACACATGCCTCCTTCACTTAAAAACACACACACACCGCTTTCACTTAAACACACACATGCTTCTCACTTACACACATGACTCTCACTTACACACACACGCCTCTCTCTCACACACACACACACACACACGCCTCTGACACACACACACACATTCAGAAATAGACACCCCTCCATATATTTGTAAGGTAGCATGTACCCAGACCAGGTGTGTGCTCTGTACATAGTCCTGTAGAAATGCTCAAATGCCTCCTTTAATCCTTGCCTCTCACACACATGCCTCTCACTTACACATGCCTCTCACTTTTACACACACACACACACACACACACACACACACGCCTCTCACACACACATGCATCTCATACACATGCCTCTCACTTACACCCACATACACATGCCTCTCACTTACACACACATACACATGCCTCTCACACACATGCATCTCATACACATGCCTCTCACTTACACACACACACGCCTCACACACACACACACACACACATGCCTCACACACACACACACACACACACACACGCCTCTCACACACATGCCTCTCACTTACACATGCCTCTCACTTACACACACACACACACACACACATGCCTCTCACACACATGCATCTCATACACATGCCTCTCACTTACACACACATACACACGCCTCTCTCACACATGCCTCTCACACACATGCATCTCATACACATGCCTCTCACTTACACACACACACATGCCTCACACACACACGCCTCTCACACACATGCCTCACACACACACACACACACACACACCTCTCACACACATGCCTCTTTTACTTGAACACACAACTTTCCTTAAAAACACACACATACACACCTAACTTAAAAACATGAACACACAAAACACAGTGCTTCCAACATTTATTAAAGCTTGAGGCAATGGCTGCCAGTGCCTACCTTTGTCTATCATCAGCCTGATGGAGGAGCAGAAAGCTTCACTCTGCTGGCTTGCTTAACTGAAAGGGCCCGGGAGGAGCCGTGCTCTGGAGCTCCCCCTAGCTGCAGCCAGTGCCAGCTCTCTGTATACACAGGAGGCAGCTTCCGTGTCACGGACACAGCTCCTCAGTCTGTAAGAATCATTAAAAAAAAAAAGTAGCAGCGGCGATCGTCAGGCAGCAGGAGACAGTGGAGGAGATGTGCCACCTTGTGGTCAGGAGCCCGGCGGCAGCCGACTCCACTGCCTCCCACAGTTCCGCCCCTGAATATGCTCCTGAAATATCAGAATTTGTAATCTATGGACACCATTTAGCATCACAGCTGACTTGATTTTTGTTTGACAGTTTAATAACCTACATTTACTCTTTTGCCTATGTGTTTCACAGAAACTGTACACACACAGGCCCAAGGGGAGCAAGAGGGGCCAGTGGAGAAGGAGCCAGATGGAGAGGAGACAGGCCCATCAAAGCAGGGGCCCATAGAGTCAGAGGATGCAGGCTCATCAGAAGAGTCAGGGATGGAAAGGACGCTGGAGGAGACACAGGAGACTACTGGTGATGTTGCTGCACGTAAATAAAAGTGCAACTTTCTTGTCTTTATTTTATTATTATTTTTTTATTTTTTAAAGACAATAGCATAGTCCTCATATAAGTTATGTTAATAATAATATAAGTTAATGTTGGTCAAGGCCAGCAATGGTGTGAGTGTGACTTCATGCAGTGTTTAGATTTACATTTATTGGTAGTATCTTGTGTTTTGTCAATTTTGCCACCCGCCCACAAACTGTAGTTACAGAATTAAATTCAAGTTTTTAATCTGGCATCCTGTGGCATTCTGTAAAAGTTGCAACAAATCATTTCCACCAACAATTCCCCATTCAGGCAAGTGCTGTATGTAGTGAGTAACTGTGTAATTATATTTTATTGTTAAATAATAACTATAAAAAAGAGATTTTTGAAACCAGTGTGTAATTAAATCTAGAGTGCAGCTATATTGTGTGCAAGACAAGTGTACATCCAAAGAAACACTCTAAAAGCAAGAGTACATATGGGTTTGCAATCACCATATCAAAGCTCTCTTGATAAATTAATACTTTACTGGAAAAATAACACATGAAATGTTGGGATAATCACATATAAATAAAAGTTTCAGAGTTTTTGGGGGTAATTCCAAGTTGATTGCAGCAGGATTTTTTTTAGCAGTTGGGCAAAACCATGTGCATTGCAGGGGAGGCAGGTATAACATGTGCGAAAGAGTTAGATTTGGGTGGGTTATTTTATTTCTGTGCAGGGTAAATACTGGCTGCTTTATTTTTACACTGCAAATTAGATTGCAGATTGAACACACCACACCCAAATCTAACTCTCTCTGCACATGTTATATCTGCCTCCCCTGCAGTGCACATGGTTTTGCCCAACTGCTAAAAAAAATCCTGCTGCGATCAATTACCCCCCTTGTTAGAACCTTTGATTCCCTTTTGGATCCTCTTTATCCGGATGTAGATCCTGTGAATATAATATATCTCCATTCTGCACAATGCTCATATGAGCATAGGTCAGACAGACACATAAAATACGAGCAAATGAGGGCGGGCCTTGCGGGCAGAGTAGACGGACGTGCTGCTGCTGTGCTCCGAAGCTTCTTTCCTTCTAACACCTGGGGAGAGAGAGCTACGGAGATTCAAGGCACACTGCCCACACTCCTCACTGGCCAGTGCAGCACCAGGGACTGGGAGGTAGGCGCGCGGAGCCGGGGAACACAGGAATCGGTTCCCGCAGGTTGCGCCCTACCGTCCCGTGTGAAGCAGCGGCCTTGCTCCAGAGACTTGCGTACGGAGCCTTGCTCTGAGACTCCTGCTACACGTCGGCGGGTGTGCAACCTAAGGCGGCGGCCCCGCGGGGGCTCGTGGGAGTGCAGTGGTGACTGAGAGCTCTCGGCTGAGGGTCTGTACAGCGCAGCGGCGCTACTCACGGAGGCACTGCTCACATCATATTAAGGGGTGGAATCAAGCTTCCCCCCCCACCTTGTCCCTGTTCCTGCCTGCACTTCTGCTCACTGGTAACCCTGCTGCAACACGTTGTCAGAAGACTCCTTAACCTATTCCTTTCCACATATTAAGGAGGTGCAGTGTGGAGGAGTATTTGTCAGGGGAATACTTGGAAGCCTTTCACGAGTCGGATAGCTGCTGGCTGGCCAAGCTATCTGACTGATACTTTTGAATACAATAACTGTGTTTGACTTCATACACTTAGTTTATTTTTCCGTGTTTGGTGTATACTGCCACAGTGGATATGGATAAATATGTGGCGAGACCTTCGAGAGGCCTTAAGGGTGGTCAGGCGGGCAAGGGCCGTGCAAAGAAAAGCTTCCCCGTCTTCTCCTGGTGTGAGACAGAGAAATTGATGAGGACCAATCACCTGATGCTGCTCCTGCGGCCATCTCTGCCTCTTAACTTCACAAGAACTTACCACTCTTCTTGCCTCGCTTCTGGACCAAAAGTTAGTGCCCCTGGAGGATTCCATTGCTTCTGCTCTTACCCAGCTCACAAAACACGATAAGCGTCGTTCTGAAGCGGAGCAACGCATTTCGGATATAGAAACACAGATCTGATGCCACTGGTCTCTGAATGGTTGCCGTAAGAATAGGGTTGTGTCCCCGCCGGTTCCTCATTGCTGGTGGAAAGAGTACACCATGTGGGCCCTGACAGGCCGGTGTCCCGGGATCACCCTCGCCCGGTGATCTTGATGATTCTGAATTATGCCGACTAAGTTCATCTGAAAGCTTACCGTGAATCAGCGGATCTTTGTCATCAGTGTGCAAAGCTATTGCTATTTCAAGATTTTTCTTATATGGTGGCAATGAAATGAAAGGAATTTGCCCCGGCTTGTAAGAAATTATTTGAAATGGGATGTCGCTTCTCACTCATGTATCCTGCAAAACTTTGTGTGTTTCACAATGGCAAACCCCACTTTCTCGAGTCGCCACAGGCGGCTAAGAACTTTGTGGACTCTCTTTCATCGCGATCATCGCCTCACAAATCGGATGAGGACTGAAGTTAAGTGATATCAGGTGCATTCTTATCTCTGAGACTTTTTCCATTCAAGTTTTCTACTTTACTAACAGTTCTTTGGGATATAAATATTTGTTTCTTATTATGTGTCGGAGAATGGCTGACGGAGAGATATGATCAAAGTTTTACATGGTTGTATCCTTTTTTATTAATTCTTCTTCAGATATTTCTATTTGAGCGGTTGACGTATTTTTGCTTATGTACTTACTGCTGGTGTATTACTGAATGTATATTTCTATTCTATGTTTTCTATGTATTCCCCTTGACCCTCCTCCTCTGGCCCTTCTATATGCTTTTACGATTTTGGCATTCTGCTGGATTGCCCTATTGGGTTCTGAAAATGTTTATGCTGTATTGTCACTTGTTTATTTGTTCTATTTTCTTGGTGTACATATGCAGGTCTAACACAACAGCCTAGATATATATGTTTTTGTCCATGCCCGCTCGCTGGGATGCGACGGACACAGCTACGTATAAATATACTGACTATTTTATGGCCTAGGGTGGACATAGGATAACATGGTCACTTTGGTTGATAGCTCAACAAGGGTTCAATCCTCAATTAAGTTTGTCTCATGGAATGTAGAGGGGCTTAACTCCCCTATCAAGAGACGCAAAGTGTTAACATATTTAAAATGTCTCAAGCCAGACATTGCGTTCTTACAAGAGACCCACTGGGATGTGAAAGACCCTAATGTACTTTGAGGACCTTGGATTGGTGAATTTAAAACGGCTTCATTCACAGCCAAGCGAAGGGGAGTTTTATTTAGAAATATTTGCCATATACCATTAGAGATACCTGGTCTGATCCAGATGGCCACTTTCTTTTTATTCAAATTTCTCTTCTAGGTTCCCTGTACACATTGGCGCCGATATATGCCCCAACGGGCTCCACTAAGCCATTTTTCACCAATTTATATTCTAAATTACAATCTTGGGCAGACGGGGAACTATTGCTAGGTGGTGATTTTAATTGTGTTATATCTAGGGGCTTGGATAGATCCTCTGGTCTGGGTGTGGGCGGGGATGACTCCTCTTTCACCTTGTTGATAGATTCATTGAGGCTGTGTGATCCATGGAGCTGCCAACACACGATTTCATGCGAGTATACATTCTATTCTCACCCGCACCACACGTCTTCGCGGATAGATTTTTGGTTACTCTCGGATACATTATATAATAGAGTGGTTGCTACGGGTATAGATCTTATTGCACTTTCTGACCATGACCTGGTTTGGGTTACGCTTTCTATTAAAGACCCCCTGTCCACCTCTTACAATAGGAGGGTTCCTGCCTATCTCACTCAGTCTACTGATTTACGTAATCACTTGGTAACAGCATTTTGTAATTATGAGAAGGATAATGAAGGTCATCTTGGTGACATTCATTTGTTTTGGGCTGCGGTGAAACCGGTGATTCAAGGCCAAAGCATGGAATATGTGGCCAGGAAATGTAAACAGCTTTCGTATTGAGGAACATAGTAGATCATTAACAGTTGCATACGATGCTATGCTATTGTCGGATTCCACTGAATCTCGACGAGAATACTTAGATGCTAAGCACTCGTACGATGCTTTATGTACCGAACTGGCCCAATTCACACATGATATTCAGCATAGTAAGTATTATCGTGGCTGCAATAAATCAGGGAAATTACTTGCTAATTTAGTCTGTTCCCACACCACCCCCATGCGTAGTCTTCAAATCAACCCTCTGGCTGGCACTCCAGTCACGGATTTGTTAGGTATTTCAAATCAATTTCAGACCTATTACCAACAATTGTATGATTCTCAATCTGACTATCCGTCAGAAGGTTCCCAATTTCTTTCTAGAGCGGACCTGCCTGTTCTTACTGATACAGAAAGGGACTTGCTGTCTGCACCAGTAACAGATGCGGAATTGTCCTTTTTGATTAAATCCTTAACAAAAGGCAAATCCCCAGGCCCAGATGGTTTTGGAGCAGAATATTATCAACTACTGCAGGACCATCTGTTACCACACCTACTCACATTATTTAATTCCCTACTTACTGGAGAGCAACCTCCCTCAAATTTTACCGAGGCTCGGATCATAGTTTTCCCGAAACCAGGAAAGGACCCCATACTGGTCCAATCTTATAGGCCTATCTCCTTACTAAATCAGGACTTCAAATTAATTTACCAAATTATTGGCACATCGAATGCAAAACTTTCTCCCTTGGATACTGAATCCAGCCCAGAACGGTTTTGTAAAGGGCAGGACTTCGGTGCATAATGTACGTATGTTGGTGGCTGTTCTCCACCTCTATCACCAATTGGGTAATCGGGAAGCCATAATTTTCAGTTGTGACGCCGATAAGGCTTTTGATAGAGATTCCTGGTCACATATATTGCAGATACTCCACGTTCAACAGTTTGGCCCGGATTTTGTAGGAATATTCAAAATGTTGTATTCACACCCAATGGCCCATTTGACAATTAATGGATTGAATTCGTTGTCTTTCACATTGTCCAGGGGAACTAGCCAGGGCTGCCCACTTTCGCCACTCCTATTTAACTAGGCATTAGATCCGCTAATCAGAGTGTTTTTCAAAGATGTGATGTGGCAAAGTGTTCAGCTTGGTGCTACAGAGATAAAAGTATCGGCTTTCGCAGATGACTTACTTTTGTATCTCAGCATCCTGAAACAGGGGTTTCGTAGTCTACAAGGCATTCTAGCCGATTTCCAGCTAGTGTCAGGTTTTCGTATTAATATTAATACAACAGAAGCCTTAGCGCTACATACGGATGCCAAGTCCGTCTGAGGCTCCTTGTTTCCTTTTCGCTGGGCTCAGGGCCATTTAATATATTTAGGTTTGAGGTTCCCTAATGATTTAACTATTATCCATTCAATCAATTATTCACATTTTATAGCCCAAATGTTCAAAGATTTCGAAAAATGGAAACACTATCATTATCTTATATTGGACGTTGCTATTTATTTAAAATTATATCCTTGCCCCGGCTATTATACCCGGTCCAAATGCTGCCCTACCTTTTAAACAAAACTAATATTGCCACTATTAACAGGGCATTATCCAAATTCATATGGGCGGGTAAACGCCCTAGGATCTCGTTAATGAAACTGCAGCAACCGTTACTGCTGGGTGGGGTATAAATCTCCCCAACATTCAGGATTATGGTATAGCTTCAAATTTAAGGTATGCATTGGACTGCAATTGGACTGTCAATAATTTTGTTCACTTAGGTATGGGCTTTTCTTTCAGATGCCTCTTTAATTTCTCTTTTGCATAATCTGACATCTTCTTTGTCCAAGGTGGTGAAAGACAACACGCTGTTATATTATCCCTGTATGGCCTGGCGTATCTCTCGTCTGCGGTTGGGCTTATCTTATACTAGCACAATTTTTTCCCCATTGCTGTATAATCTGAACTTTCAAAAGGGTAGCCCAGATGCGATCTTCCAGATGTGGCATCTTCATGGACTTATGTTACAAAATTACTAACTGATCTCCAGCTTCCACATCAGCTTCATGTTCTAGATGTCTTGATAAAAGGCTGTCTGAGTACCTCTTTTCCTACCTATTATATGAACCGGTCAGGAAAAATTAGATCTTACTACTATGACTACGGGTATGGCTAAGTTGAGGAACTCTACTTCTGGTCTCCCCTTGCAAACCATTGTTAAAGCTTCTGTGATTTGAAATAAGCAATTGATTTCTTCTTCATTTGCAGAAATGCAATACAAGATCCTTCATAGGGCGTATTATATCCAAAGCTTAGACTCATTACGGGAGTAGTGGATAACTCAAATTGTTTTAAATGCCGACACCCGGATGCCGATATACTCCACTGTATATGGTCTTGTCCTGCGGTCCACTCCTTTTGGCTTACTGTTCAATCCTACGTGAATAATACTTTACATATCCCTTTTGATGTTACGATGCCATAGGCAATGAGAAATTATTATGCCCCATCCATGATTCCCAAGTACACTCCAGGTACTAGATTACTACTAGCTAAAATAGCAGCAGTGGCAAAAAAGACCATTCTAACCTAATGGATCCAATCGGACTCTATCCCATTGTCGCTTATGATACCTAGATTGGCTTATGTTTACAGGATGGAGTGGATCGAATGCTGTTTAGACTTAGACTTTAGAACTCACACATTTTTTAATGTGTGGCTGCCTTATATATTTACACTGTGTGTTAGAGAAAAAGACTTTTATCTGAGGTGTGGTACGCCTAACCACGTGGTACAACCTGGCTACGATAGAGCGAGGCTCCCCGCCATTCTAGACTGTTAATCAAAACCTAGGATACGTACTTCTACCAATAACCCCCACTTTATTCTTCTCCCTGCATGGCTACACTGTGTTCATTCCTCCCACAAGGTTGCTGTTCTTCTATATTTCCATGATTTTATCTGTCTTACTGTTGGAGATATGTTCCTATTTTGTTTCATGTGTTAACGTGTATCTATTCTGGTGTTGTTGACAGTGCTATTTGTTTACCAACAAACATTTTTTTTTTAAATACGAGCAAATATAGTGCAGTGAAACTTTTTAAAAGGAAATGATTTACTTTGAAGTGCGACACTTCTGATGAAGGACTGAAAGTCATAAACTCGTCAAGTGTCTCTCCCCCATTTATGAACTAAAAGGACCTGGCGACACATAGTAACAGTTTCTGAAGTTGAAAAAAAGACAATTTGACCATGGAGCTCAACCTATTTGTGGTCTCCCACGCTGTATTATTTTCAGGACTTTTTTCTAACTTGTGCTAAAGTCAGCCGTTATGTTTATTGCTCCTTTTTATAACTATAGCGTGTGATGGGAGTCATTCCAAGTTGATCGCTCACTAGCTACTTTTAGCAGCCATGCAGACGCATAGTCGCCGCCCACGGGGGAGAGTATTTTCGCTTTGCAAGTGTGCGAACGCCTGTGCAGCCGAGTGGTACAAAAACATTTTGTGCAAAACAAGACCAGCCCTGTAGTTACTTATTCTGTGCGATGATTGCAGCGACGAAGGTCCCGGAATTGACGTCAGATACCCGTCCTGCAAACGCCTGGACACGCCTGCGTTTTCCCAAACACTCCCAGAAAACGGTCAGTTGACACCCATAAACACCCTCTTCCTGTCAATCTCCTTGCGATCGGCCGTGCAAATGGAATCTTCACTAGAGCCAGTGCACAGCAGCGATGCGCTTTGTGCCTGTACGACGCGCGTGCGCATTGCGGCGCATATGCATGCACACTTTTGCCATTTTTTTACCTGATTGCTGCGCTGCGAAAATTGGCAACGAGCGATCATGTCAGAATGACCCCCTATGCACCATAAGCCTGTATATCCTTATCCATTAGGAATGCATCCAGCCCATTCTTAAAAATGTTGACCGAGTCTGCCATTACTACTCTCTCAGGCAGGGAATTCCAAACTCGTATTGTCCTTACTGTGAAAAAAGTTCAAAAAACCTCCTCTCCTCTAACCTAAGCGGGTGCCCACATGTTCTCTGTGTCGATCTTACTAAAAACAGATTCCCCGCTAGCTCTGTGTATTGTCCCCTTATATATTTATAAATGTTGATCATGTCCCCTCTTGATCTCTTTTTTTCCAGTGTAAACATGCCTAGCCTTGCAAGTCTTTCCTGCTATTCCAGCATCTCCATTTCTCCGATTAGTTTAGTCGCCCGCCTCTGAACCTTTTCTAGCTCCAGGATATCCTTCTTCTAGTATGGTTCCCAAATTTGTGCACAGTATTCAAGATGTGGCCTCACTAGGGATTTATACAATGGGAGTATAACACACTCATCCCTTGCATTAATTCCCCGCTTAATGCAAACCTTGTTTGCCTTCTTTGCTGCAGTCCTACTTTGGGCACTGCTGCTCAGTTTGCTATCTATAGGAACATTTAAGACTTTTTCCAGTACAGAATCGCCTAAATTCACCCCATTTAGTGTGTATGTGTTATTTTTGTTCTTGCTATCAAAGTGCATTACCGTGCACTTATCGTACTGAAACGCATTCTCAATTTTTCTGCCCATAATTCCAGTTTCTCAGAATTTATAACCTTACACAGTTTGGTATCATCTGCAGAAAGTGACACCATGCTCTCTAGACCTACCACTAGATCATTAATAAAAATGTTGAACAGTAGCGGTCCAAGTACAGTTTCTTGTGGCACACCACTTAGTACTTTTGTCCAATTTGAAAACGTTCCATTTACCACAACGCGCTGCTCCCTATTATCCAACCAATTACCAACCAAAGTGCATATTGTGTTCCCCAACCCCAGTTCTTGTAATTAATAGATAAGTCTGTGTGGTGCTGTGTCAAACGCTTTAGCAAAGTCTAAAAAGATTACATCCACCTCCTTACCCTGATCAAGGTTTGCACTAACTGTTTAATAGAAGCTTAGTAAGTTTGTTTGACATGAATTATCCTTCACAAATCCATGTTGGTTCTTGTTAGTAACCTTATTGGTATCAAGGAACTTCTGTATACTATCCCTTGGAATACTTTCCAGTAGTTTCCCCACTACAGATGCAAGACTAACTGGTCTAGTTACCCGGTTCAGCTTTGCTCCCCTTTTTGAATATCGGCACTACTTCCGCTATACGCCAGTCTTTGGGAACCATGCCTGATGTAAGCGAGACATTGAAGATCGTAAATACAGGTTGAGTATCCCATATCCAAATATTCCGAAATACGGAATATTCCGAAATACGGAATTTTTGGAGTGAGACTGAGATAGTGAAATCTTTGTTTTCTGATGGCTCAATGTACACAAACTTCGTTTAATACACAAAGTTATTAAAAATATTGTATTAAATGACCTTCAGGCTGTGTGTATAAGGTGTATATGAAACATAAATGAATTGTGTGAATGTAAACACACTTTGTTTAATGCACAAAGTTATTAAAAATATTGGATAAAATGACCTTCAGGCTGTGTGTATAAGTTGTATATGAAACATAAATGTATTCTGTGCTTAGACTTAGGTCCCATCACCATGATATCTCATTATGGTATGCAATTATTCCAAAATACGGAAAAATCCGATATCCAAAATACTTCTGGTCCCAAGCATTTTGGATAAGGGATACTCAACCTGTAGTTGTTTTGCTAGTTCGGAGTAAAGCTCCATGAGAACCCTTGGGTGAACACCGTCGGGACCTGGGGACTTATTAATATTATTTTTTTTAATTGATCACAGACTTCCTCTTCGCTTAAATAAGCTTTCAGCAGTGGGACATTATCTTTATTGAGGTTGTTTGTTACTTCCTGCATCTGGTCCTCTCTTGTGAATACAGATGAGAAAAACTCATTTAATTTATCCGCTATGTTATTATCGTTTTTGATTAAGAATCCCAGACTGTCTTTTAATGGGCCTATACTCTCCTTTAATCTTTTGCTGTTGATATATTTAAAAAAGATTTGGGGGTTTGATTTACACTGTGGTGGTGTACCCTGTGAGGACCTCTGTGCCCGGGTTTGAGGTTTTACCACTGTCCATTTTACAGCTAAAGGACTTCGGGGTGAGCCCAATGCTGAGCTGTATGCCTTTTTGGGGATCTCATGATATGCTTTTATAACCTACTTGTATTGTAAGTGCAATGTCAAATTAAATAATTTCCTTTTAAAAAGTTTCACTGCACTATATTTGCTCTTATTTAATGTGTCTGCTTGACCTATGCTACGCTCATATGAGCATTGGGTCTAATTCAAGGTTGATTGCAAAAGCAAAACTTCCTCTAATGGGTAAAAACCATGTGCACTGCAGGTGGGTCAGATGTAACATGTGCAGAGAGTGTTAGATTTGTGTGGGTTATATTGTTTCTGTGTAGAGTAAATACTGGCTGCTTTATTTTTACACTGCAATTTAGATTTCAGTTTGAACACACCCCACCCAAATCTAACACTCTCTCTGCACGTTACATCTGCCCCACCTGCACTGCACATGGTTTTACCCATTAGAGGGAGATTTTGCTTTTGCGATCAACCTTGAATTAGGCCCTTTGTGTGGAAAGGAGATACATTAAATTCACAAGGTCTAAAATCCAGATAAAAAGGATCCGAAAGGGGATCAAAGGTTCTAACAATATTCATCTGAACTCTGGAACTTTTATTTATATGGTGATTATCCCAACATTTCATGTGTATTTTTTCCATTAAGGTATTATTTTATCAAAAGAGTGCCGTTATGGTGATTGCAACCCCTATGTACTCAAATAATAATAACTGCTTCACTAATATATTGTGTTTTTCCCTACAGTTTTGGAGGCTGACACACCGCTACAATCTCTTTAGCATTTGTAAGTGGACCACCTTCCAGGTGCACCTCTGTGCAGAGCCCAATATCCAGAGAAGGACAGCATTTAAATATTTGTTATAATTTAAAAAAAAATGTAAATAAATATTATTTATTTGTTCACATGTGGCTGTTTTCTTGTAACCAATTATATTTATTTCTTCTGAAGGGAATGTATAGTGCAAGGTTGGTACAGTAGATACATACCAATGATGGTAATAGAAGAAATGTGAGCAATATCAGAAGCACATATCATATATATTTAACTTTTAATATATTAAACCAACAATTCTAGGTATATTAATGTCACAAAATCCACAACTAATGATTTTAGCTAATAATATAGCCATATTAGTAGTTAATGAGGGTTCACTAAGGGGGGGATTCAATTAGCAATGATGTTTTCTCAGGGCTAATTGATTCCCCCCTGCCTATTCAATTATCCCTGATAAACCGATGTGAGCCTAAGGCAGGAGAAACAAATCCCAGAAAACAGCCCCACTTTCAACCTAAAACGGGACGGTTTCTCCTGAAAATACACAGGTTTCACTGAACCTGTGTGTTTTCAGGAGAGAATGTATTTCTTTTTCTGGCAGACAAATTGGATAGGCCGGAAAAAAAATTCAGGATTAACATCGGGAAAGATTGGAAAAAATTTCAGTTTTTCACTCCCGATGTTTATTCTCTTCTAAATTAATTCCCCCCTTCATAATTTTTTTTTTTTTTTTACAATAAGAAGGGGTGTAGTGGCTAAAAAGGCAGTCATATAGTCATGGTTCCCAAACAGGGTACAGTGGGGCACTTGTGTCCACCACCACATAACTAAAGATAAGGGTAACAAATCAGCACAAATTACTTAAATTAATAATTTTTTATTAATTTCTTAATGAGAAATGTTTGGCCTAGGGGGGCCTTGACAAAAATGCTGATACTCTAGGGCAGGCATTCCCAACCACGGTCCTCAAGGCACACCAACAGTGCAGGTTTTAGTGATTTCCAGGCTTCAGCACAGGTGACTTAATTAGTAGCTCAGTTATTTTGATTTAACCATCTGTGCTGCAGCCTGGATATCTCTAAAACCTGCACTGTTGGTGTGCCTTGAGGACCGTGGTTGGGAATGCCTGCTCTAGGGCACCGTGATTCAAGAAAATTGGGGAACCATGCTCTAATTGGTATTTAGAGTAGTTAGCCTATTTAAGATGTTAATATGCCAAGCTGGTCTTTCCTTGACATGGTCGCATCTGAAACGACTGTGTCAGACACCTGTTGGAAGGTAATCTTTCAGCAGTCGCAGGGCTCAGCCCACCCAGCCCAGTCCTTGGAGCAGCAGCAAACTAGAATGCTCCATCTGGCATGTCAGGACCTGCATCTCCTCCTAATGCAAGCTCCACTCTGCCTCTCATGCTAATGGAGCATCCACCACTATATTTGCTTGTTGTGAGAGGCAGAGAGGAGCTTGCATTAGGAGATGCAGGTCCTGACATGCCACATGGAGCATTCTGGGGTTGCTCCAAGGTGGGTGGCTCTTAGCTTAGATATATTGTAACAGGGAGGCATTATCATGTGGCTCCTTGCTGGTTAAACATAGACCCAGATTGGGGTAATGGAGGTGTGGGATGTGGTGCCCCTGGATTGGCATAGCTGGATGGCTTTAGTGTGGCATACCCTTACATTAACACTTATCACATACTAATTTCTTTAACACTAGTTCTTATTTTAACTACATCTGATTTTTGTATCACTTTCTCTATAGCTTCGGCTTCTTAAACACTATTCTATTAACATGATCGTTTTTTCACTGGTATGCTGCTCTGGGCTGTCTGGCTTATGCTGATTTTTTTTGGGTGCCACGCCCTGCACCTAGATATAGCGCTAGGGACCCCCAATATATATATACAGAGAGGCTTTGACGCAGCTTGGGGGATTACACATACATTTGCGCAGATATATGTAACGGAGATCTGTGAATTCTAAGATATTGTATGGGATTTATATCTGGTTACTGATATCATTCAGGGTGCTGGGGGAAACCAAATGTGATTTTTTTCTCCTCACTACTGCGCATGTGTATGCACCGCAATGCGCAGGAGCATCGTATGGGTACAAAGCGGATCGTTTCTGAGCGATGGATTTAACGAAGAATCCATTCGCACAGCCGAACGCAAGGAGATTGACAGGAAGAAGGCGTTTATGGGTATCAACTAACCGTTTTCTGGGAGTGTTTGGGAAAACACAGACAGGCTGAAGTGATCGCAAGGGCTGAGTAAGTTCAGACTTATTCAGAAACTGCACAAAATGTTTTTGCAGAGCTCAGCTGCACAGGCATTCGCACACTTGCAAAGCGAAAATACACTCCCCTATAGGCGGCGACTATCTGATCGCAGCGCTGCAATAAGTAGCTAGCGAGCGATCAACTCGGAATGACCCCCATGGTCTCCAGAACTGGACACAGTATTCCAGATGAGGCCGTACCAATGACCTATACAGTGGCATTATTACTACTTTTTTTCTGCTACTGATTACTCTCTCTATGCAACCAAGCATCTGACTTGCCTTCCTCATTGCTTTGTTGAATTGCTTTCCTGCCTTTAAGTCACTTGAAATAGTGACTACTAAATAGGGGGAGGAGGGGTTTAAGGGGGCGCCAGTCAGTGTCTTGAGGTGCAGTGCTCTGAGGAAACTAATACCGTTTAGCCATCGCCTGCATGTCCCTGACTGCAGTGCTGCTGACTCAGGCAGGCATCTGTCATCTAGCGGCTTCTGGCTGACTGCTCATGGTCCTGACAGGAGATATTAAGACAGATGAGTGAAAGAAAAAAAGGCATCAATGAAAAAAAAAGAAGAAGATTTTAAACCTACCGGTAAATCTTTTTCTCCTAGTCCGTAGAGGATGCTGGGGACTCCGTAAGGACCATGGGGTATAGACGGGCTCCGCAGGAGACATGGGCACTTTAAGACCTTTTAATGGGCGTGAGCTGGCTCCTCCCTCTATGCCCCTCCTCCAGACCTCAGTTATAGAACTGTGCCCAGAGGAGACGGACAGTACGAGGAAAGGAATTTTGTTAATCTAAGGGCGAGATACATACCAGCCTACACCATCCACACCGTACAACATGGTATATACTAAACCAGTTAACAGTATGAACAAACAGTATCAGCCAGAGACTGATCTCAACTGTAACATAACCCTTATGTAAGCAACAACTATATACAAGCCTTGCAGAAATATGTCCGCACTGGGACGCGCGCCCAGCATCCTCTACGGACTATGAGAAAAAGATTTACCGGTAGGTTTAAAATCTTATTTCTCTTACGTCCTAGGGGACTCCGTAAGGACCATGGGGTTTATACCAAAGCTCCAGACCGGGCGGGAGAGTGCGGATGACTCTGCAGCACCGATTGAGCAAACATGAGGTCCTCATCAGCCAGGGTATCAAACTTGTAAAATTTAGCAAAAGTGTTTGAACCCGACCACGTAGCTGCTCGGCAAAGCTGCAATGCCGAGACGCCTTGGGCAGCCGCCCAAGAAGAGCCCACCTTTCTACTGGAATGGGCCTTTACTGATTTTGAGAACGGCAATCCAGCCGTAGAATGAGCCGTGTTACAGATCCAGCGTGCAATAGTCTGCTTAGAAGCAGGAGCGACAACCTTGTTGGCTGCATACAGGACAAACAGTGCCTCTGCTTTCCTAACCTGAGCCGTTCTGGCTATATAAATTTTTAAGGCCCTGACTACATCAAGGGACTTGGAATCCTCCAAGGCATCCGTAGCCACAGGCACCACAATAGGTTGGTACATGTGAAAAGACGAAACCACCTTAGGCAGAAATTGAGGACGAGTCCTCAACTCTGCTCGATCCACATGGAAAATCAGATAGGGGCTCTTGTGAGACAAAGCCGCCAATTCGGACACCCGCCTTGCAGACGCCAAGGCCAACATGACCACTTTCCAAGTGAGAAACTTCAATTCAACTGTTTGAAGAGGTTCAAACCAGTGCGATTTAAGGAACTGTAACACCACGTTAAGGTCCCACGGTGCCACTGGGGGCACAAAAGGAGGTTGGATGTGCAGCACACCTTTTACAAAAATCTGGACTTCTGGGAGAGAAGCCAATTCCTTCTGAAAGAATATAGATAAGGCCGAAATCTGCACCTTAATGGAGCCTAACTTTAGGCCCATATCCACTCTTGTTTGTAGAAAATGGAGAAAACGACCCAGCTGAAAATCTTCCGTAGCAGCATTCTTGGTTTCACACCAAGACACATATTTCCTCCAGATACGGTGATAGTGCTTCGCCATTACCTCCTTCCTAGCTTTTAATAGAGTAGGGATGACTTCCCCCGGAATACCTTTCCTAGCTAGGATCTGGCGTTCAACCGCCATGCCGTCAAACGTAACCGCGTTAAGTCTTGGAACACACACGGCCCCTGTTGTAACAGGTCCTCTCTGAGAGGAAGCGGCCAAGGATCTTCAGTGATCATTTCCTGAAGATCTGGATACCAGGCCCTTCGAGGCCAATCTGGGACAATGAGTATTGACTGCACTCTTGTTCGTCTTATGATTCTCAATATTTTTGAGATGAGTGGAAGTGGAGGGAACACATAGACCGACTGAAACAGCCACGGTGTCACTAGGGCGTCCACTGCCACTGCCTGAGGGTCCCTCGACCTGGAACAATACGTCCGAAGCTTGCTGTTGAGGCGTGACGCCATCATGTCTATTTGAGGGAGTCCCCAACAACTTGTTACCTCTGCAAATACTTCTTGATGAAGTCCCCACTCCCCTGGATGGAGATCGTGCCTGCTGAGGAAGTCTGCTTCCCAGTTGTCTACTCCCGGAATGAAAACTGCTGAAAGAGCGCTTACATGATTTTCCGCCCAGCGAAGAATCCTGGTGGCTTCCGCCATTGCTGCTCTGCTCCTTGTCCCGCCCTGGCGGTTTACATGCGCCACGACTGTGATGTTGTCTGACTGGATCAGAACGGGTAGGTTGCGAAGAAGATTCTCCGCCTGCTTCAGGCCGTTGTATATGGCCCTTAATTCCAGCACATTGATGTGTAGACAAGCCTCCTGGCTTGACCATATTCCCTGAAAAATTTTTTCCCTGGGTGACCACTCCCCATCTTCGGAGACTCGCGTCCGTGGTCACGAGAACCCAATCTTGAATTCCGAACCTGCGACCCTCTAGAAGGTGAGCACTCTGAAGCCACCACAGGAGAGAGACCCTGGTCCTGGGGGACAGGTGTATCCTCCGATGCATCTGGAGATGGGACCCTGACCACTTGTCCAGAAGGTCCCACTGAAAAGTTCTTGCATGGAACCTGCCGAACGGAATGGCCTCGTAGGCCGCCACCATCTTTCCCAATACTCGAGTGCATTGATGAACTGACACTCTTTTTGGTTTCAGCAGGTCCTGGACCATGTTCTTGAGTTCCTGGGCCTTTTCCATTGGGAGAAAAACCCTCTGTTTGGCCGTGTCCAGAATCATGCCCAAAAACGACAGCCGAGTTGTCGGAACCAACTGCGACTTTGGCAGATTTAAAATCCAGCCGTGTTGTTGTAGTACTCTCAGGGAGAGAGACACGCTTTTTAGTAAATGTTCTCTTGATCTTGCTTTTATCAGGAGATCGTCCAAGTATGGGATAATTGTGACCCCCCTGCTTGCGCAGGAGCACCATCATTTCCGCCATTACCTTGTGTGAAAATTCTCGGGCCGTGGAAAGACCAAACGGCCACGTCTGAAACTGGTAATGACAATCCTGTACAGCGAATCTCAGGTACGCCTGATGAGGAGGATATATGGGGACATGAAGGTATGCATCCTTTATGTCTAGTGACACCATAAAATCCCCCCCTTCCAGGCTGGAGATCACTGCCCGGAGAGATTCCATCTTGAATTTGAACCTCTTCAAATATAGGTTTAGGGATTTTAGATTCAGAATTGGTCTGACTGAGCCATCCGGTTTCGGGACCACAAATAGGGTTGAATAAAACCCCTTCCCCTGTTGCAATAGGGGAACCTTGATAATCACTTGCTGTTGACACAGCTTTTGTATGGCAGCTGAAACTATTGCTCTCTCTGGGGGAGAAGCTGGCAAGGCAGATTTGAAAAATCGGTGAGGAGACCCATCTTCGAACTCCAGTTTGTAGCCTTGGGATACAATTTTGACCACCCAAGGATCCAAGTCTGACTGAACCCAGACCTGGCTGAAGAGTTGAAGACGTGCCCCTACCGGTGCGGACTCCCGCAGCGGAACCCCAGCGTCATGCGGTGGATTTGGTAGAGGCCGGGGAGGACTTTTGCTCCTAGGAATTAGCCGTAGCTGGTGTTCTTTTCCCTCTACCTCTGGTGAGGAAGGATGAGCCACGCCCCTTTCTGAACTTATGAGACCGAAAGGACTGCATCTGATATTGAGGGGTTTTCTTTTGCTGTGGGGGAACGTAAGGCAAAAAAGAAGACTTACCCGCGGTAGCTGTGGAAACCAGGTCCGCGAGGCCCTCCCCAAATATAACTTCACCCTTGTAAGCTAAAGCCTCCATATGTCTCTTTGAGTCAGCATCACCAGTCCATTGACGGGTCCATAGGGACCTTCTAGCAGAGATTGCCATGGCATTGGCTCTTGAACCCAAAAGACCAATGGCCCTCATTCCGAGTTGTTCGCTCGGTAATTTTCTTCGCATCGCAGCGATTTTCCGCTAATTGCGCATGCGCAATGTTCGCACTGCGACTGCGCCAAGTAAATTTGCTAAGAAGTTTGGTATTTTACTCACGGCATTACGAGGTTTTTTCTTCGTTCTGGTGATCGTAGTGTGATTGACAGGAAGTGGGTGTTTCTGGGCGGAAACTGGCCGTTTTATGGGTGTGTGTGAAAAAACGCTGCCGTTTCTGGGAAAAACGCAGGAGTGGCTGAAGAAACGGGGGAGTGTCTGGGCGAACGCTGGGTGTGTTTGTGACGTCAAACCAGGAACGACAAGCACTGAACTGATCGCAGTGGCAGAGTAAGTATCGAGCTACTCAGAAACTGCTTAGAAATTTCTATTCGCAATTTAGAGAATCTTTAGTTCGCAATTTTGCTAAGCTAAGATTCACTCCCAGTAGTCGGCGGCTTAGCGTGTGCAATGCTGCTAAAAGCAGCTTGCGAGCGAACAACTCGGAATGAGGGCCAATATCTCTCGCAGCTTATATTGACCTTAGGTCCTTGATGTGACCTAAGGTCAATATAATACTATCTTTATCTAGGGTGTCCATGTCAGATGACAAGTTATCTGCCCAAGCTGCAATTGCGCTACCCACCCATGCCGACGCTACTGCTGGTCTGAGTAGGGCTCCCGTAGTCGCATAAATTGCTTTTAAGGTAGTTTGCCTGCGATCCGCAGGATCCTTTAGGGTCGCCGTGTCCGGGGACGGTAGGGCCACCTTCTTGGACAAGCGCGTCAAGGCCTTGTCCACCGTGGGTGAGGATTCCCACCGTAACCTGTCCTTTGAGGGGAAAGGATACGCCATAATAATTCTCTTGGGAACCTGCAGTCTCTTGTCTGAAGTTTCCCAAGCTTTTTCAAATAAGCGTTCAGCTCATGAGATGGGGGAAACGTTACCTCAGGTTTCTTTTCCTTAAACATGCAGACCCTTGTGTCAGGGACAGAGGGGTCCTCTGTGATATGTAATACATCTTTTATTGCAATAATCATGTATTGAATACTCTTGGCCACTCTTGGGTGTAACCGTGCATCATCATAGTCGACACTGGAGTCGGAATCCGTGTCGGTATCAGTGTCTGCTATCTGGGTAAAGGGACGTTTATGGGACCCTGAAGGGTCTTGTGACACCGTAAGAGCCATGGATTGACTCCCTGCTTGGTCTTTGGACTCTGCCCTGTCCAATCTCTTATGTAATAAAGCCACACTAGCATTCAAAACATTCCACATGTCCACCCAATCCGCCGTCGGTTGTGCTGACGGAGACACTACCACCATCTGCTTAGCCTCCACCCTAGACGAGCCTTCCGCTTCAGACATGTCGACACACGCGTACGGAGACCCCCACACACACTGGGATATATGGATATGGGGACAGACCAACAATAAGGCCCTTTGGAGAGACAGAGAGAGAGTATGCCAGCACACACCCAGCGCCACTTCGTTCTGAAACAAAGTCCCAGACCTGTAAGCGCTATTTATAACAAATTTAGCACCAAATCAATGTGCCCCCCCTCGTTTTTACCCCGTTACTTGTACAGCAGGGGAAGAGTCCGGGAGCAGCTTCTCTGCAGCAAGCTGTAGAGAAAATGGCGCTGGTTAGTGCTGAGGGATTAAGCTCCGCCCCCTTGATGGCGGGCTTCGGTCCCCCTATTTGTTTATACTGGCGGGCTTTTTATATATACTGCCTCCGCAGTGTCTCTATATCTGTGCCAGTCTAATATGAGGCCATAATTGCTGCCCAGGGCGCCCCCCTGAGCCCTGCACCCTTGCTGTGCCTTGTGTGTGTGGGGGAGCAATGGCGCGCAGCGCGACCGCTGCGCAGTACCTCATGCAGATCTGAAGTCTTCTGCCGCCTTTGAAGCCTTCTTGTTTCCTATACTTACCCGGCTTCTATCTTCCGGCGCTGTTAGGAGGACGGCGGCGCGGCTGCGGGACGAACAGCAAGGACGACACCTGTGTTCCGACCCTCTGGAGCTAATGGTGTCCAGTAGCCTAAGAAGCAGAGCCCATCAGTCCAGGAAAGTGGGTCTGCTTCTCTCTCCTCAGTCCCCCGAAGCAGGGAGCCTGTTGCCAGCAGTACTCCCTGAAAATAAAAAACCTAACAAGTCTTTTCTAGAGAAACTCAGTAGAGCTCCCCTAGTGTGCAACCAGTCTCCTCTGGGCACAGGATCTAACTGGGGTCTGGAGGAGGGGCATAGAGGGAGGAGCCAGCTCACGCCCATTAAAAGGTCTTAAAGTGCCCATGTCTCCTGCGGAGCCCGTCTATACCCCATGGTCCTTACGGAGTCCCCAGCATCCTCTAGGACGTAAGAGAAAAATTAATAATCACTGGGCAATGAATGGTAGGTACTGCTAGTTGGGTCAATAAAATTATACTAAAATAGGTTTAAATATTTATTATTTACATAAAAAAAAAACACTTTTTGGGACATTTTTGGAAAAATATATGGTAATTAAGTGGTTAAGGATATTGGTGTATTTGCTAGACCTGGCTCAGGTGTAAATACTGTATGAGTACCAAAGAGAAGTTTCCTTGGAAGATGCTAGCAGAGTGTTCAAATGAGAGAGAAACTCTATAGTGAGGCAGTGACTTGTCAATCTAATACTAAATAAATTAAAAACTTAGGGGGCAATTCAATCGTTTTTGGAATGCCGGTAAGTAATGGGAACCTGACTGAGCTATTCTGTTGTTTTGGGTCCCATTAGTTATCGTGCTTCTTGCCGTCAAATGTCTGAAATATTGGTAAATGCACCCAAAGTACCATTTGGGGACCAAAAATGTAGCTTCTGTGGCTGCCCGTACCTACACCCACTTTGAGCGCACCTCCAAATCGGTTCCAATGTCTGGAGCCCTGCCCACTTTTACTTTATATCTAAACCTATTATTTATGATCTTTTGCGTACCATGCTGGACATGGTGCCATCCCCAAGACTGCGCTTCTACCCTGCATAGGCAGGCAAGAAGTGCAGTCTAATGGACCTCCTGATCTTCACCAAAAACTGCCACATGGAGTGAAGGGCTTTGCTAGCAGAAGCACGCAGGTCACAAACCTTTAACTGCTCCCTGGCCTGGAAGTTTATGGAATGGGGGCAAACCAAAGTGAGGTACAAGATCAGCAGGCTAATACACAATCAAGTCCAAGGTCAGTGTCACAGGCAAAACAACACCATGGTAAACAAGATGAGGTTGAAAGGGCACATACTGGTAACTGAAATGTGAAACAATCCGAACTCAAAGGACCTGATCAGTGTCCAGAGTCTTCCTTAAATAGAGAGGGATTCAAATTTGGCACAAATATGACACTGCACTTTGAATATGCTTTTAAGGCTGAGAGGACACAGCACGCACGTCCCTACGAAATGCACAATCAGGGGAAGGAACCCAATCACCATGGCTGTGAACAGGAGCAGCTGCAGCCACTGAAAACAGAGGCGTCAGTTATGACTTGTGAATATAGAGAAGTGGTCCCTATGCAGTCCCTAAAAATGGGGGGGAGGGGGGAGAATTGCCAACCCCCAATAATCGAAAGAGACACAAACAAAAATTTTCTCCTAGTCCATAGTGGATACTGGGGTCTTGTACTTTAGTACCATGGGGTATAGATCGGGTCCATTGGAGCCTGGCACGTTAAAACTCTTAGTGTGTGTATGTGTGTGCTGGCTCCTCCCCTCTATGCCCCTCCTACCAGACTCAGTCTAGGAAAACTGTGCCCGAGGAGACGAACATACCATGAGAGAAGAACAATACAACTGCGGTGAGGCAACAAGCCAACACACAACCATGAACGTTAAGGAGGGCACTAACCAGAACAGAGGGTAGCAACACCAACCTAACCCGGATAGCACGGCTATCCCAACAACATACTTACACAGGTAAGCAGGAACGAAGCACTGAGGCGGGCACCCAGTATCCAGTACTGATTAAACGTCGGCAAAGGCAGAGCCACCGAAACATAGGCCTGTTGAATGGTCAACCGGAGCCAATGAGCAATAGATTGCTTAGAAGCTGGCCGACCAATCTTGGAGGCATCATAAAGGACCATCAGCGAGTGAGATTTCCGATGTCGGGCTGTCCTTTTGACATAAATCTTCAGAGCCCTGACCACATCCAAGGATTCAGGACCAATGGGAGTATCAGACAACACCAGAACCACAATAGGCTGATTCACATGAAAAACGGACACCGGTTTCGTCAAAAACGGAGGACGGGTCCTAAGTTCTGCCCTGTCTTCATGAAGAATCAAATAAGGGCTCTTACAGGAGCCCTTATTTGATTCTTCAGACACCAAAGCCAACATCATCACCGTCTTCCAGGTGAGAAATGTGAACTCCACCCTATGTAAGGGTTCAAACCAATCCAATTGGAGAAAGGACAGAACCACATTGGGAGGTCCCACAGAGCCGTGGGAGGTATAAAGGGCTGTTGCATATGCAGAACACCCTTCAGGAAAGTCTGTACTACAGGCAACATGGCAAGTTGTTTCTGGAAGAGAATAGAGAGCGCCGAAATCTGGACTTTGATGGAGCCTAAACGTAGGCCCATATCCACTCCCGCTTGCAGGAAAAGTAGAAAACAATCAATTCTAAATCCCACGGTCGAAACGTTCCTACTTTCACACCAGGAAACACACTTTTTCCAGATACAATGATAATGTTTCGACGTAACCATCTTCCTGGCCTGAACCATGGTGGAAATAACCCGGGAGGGAAGACCCTTTTGTGCTAGAATCTCCCTCTCAACTTCCAAGCCGTCAAACGTAGCCGTTGTAAGTCTGGATAGATGAACGGACCTTGCTGAAGATAGTCTTGGAGTAGCAGAGGCCAGGGATCCTCCAAAGCCATGGCCAGGAGATCCGAGTACCACGCCCGTCGAAGCCAATCCGGGGCAATTAGAATTGCCAGAACACTTTCCCTTCTTAGCCTTTTTAGCCCCCTTGGGATCAGCGGTAGAGGAGGGAACAGGTACACAAACTGATACGTCCACGGTGTCGTCAGCGCGTCCACTGCTACAGCCTGCGGATCCCTTGTTCTGGAACAGTAACAGCATAGCTTGTTGAAACGAGAAGCTATCAGATCTATCTGCGGACAGCCCCACCGGTGAATTAACTTTTGAAACACCTGGGGATGTAGGCTCCATTCCCCCGGATGGAGGTCGTGCCTGCTGAGAAAGTCTGCTTCCCAGTTGTCTACTCCTGGAATGAATATGGCGGAGATAGCCCTTGAGTTGGCCTCCGGCCAGAGGAGGAATTTTGACACCTCTCACATCACCGCTCTGCTTCTTGTTCCCCCTTGTCGGTTTATGTACGCCACCGCCGTGGCGTCCGATTGAACCTGGATCGCCTGACCCTTCAGGAGATGGGAGGCTTGTAGAAGAGCATTGTAAACTTCCCTGAGTTCCAGGATGTTTATCGGTAAAGCCGATTCCTGTACTGACCATAACCCTTGGAACTGGGCCCCTTGGGTCACCGCTCCCCAACCCCGGAGGCTGGCATACGTTGTCAGTAGAATCCACGAGTGGATATTGAAACTTCTGCCATCTACCAGGTGAGGAATTTGAAGCCACCATAATAGAGAAATCTGGGCTTTCGGAGATAGGGTCACTTCTGATGCATATGCAGGTGAGAACCCGACCATTTGTCCAGCAGATCCAGCTGAAACGGTCGTGCATGAAACCTGCCGTATTGGATTGCCTCGTAAGCAGCCACCATCTTGCCCAGTAATTTGATGCAAAGATGTATAGACAGCCTGCGAGGACTGAGTACCGAGCGGACCATAGCCTGGATAGTCAAGGTGTTGTCCAATCGGGAGAAACACTTTTTGAGATACCGTATCCAGTATCATTCCCAGGAACTGAAGACGTTGGGTCGGTTCCAGGTGAGATTTCTGAAAATTTAGGATCCACCCATGATCAGTGAGTAGGCGAGTAGTCAGATCGATGCTGTGCAGTAGACGCTCCCCGGACACAGCCTTCATTAGGAGATCATCCAGATAGGGGACTATGTTCACACCCATCATGCGTAGCTGCAGCATCATCTCTGCCATAATCTTGACCCTCGAAGCTGTGGATAATCCAAATGGATGGCCTGAAACCGGAAATGGTCGTCCAAGATGGCGAATCTGAGTTAATCCTGATGAGGGGGCTATATGGGAATGTGTAGGTAAGCATCCTTGACATCCAGAGATACCAGGAATTCCCCTTCTCCAGAACAGATACCACCACCATCAGAGACTCCATTTTGAATTTGAACACCCGCAGATACGGGTTGAGAGACTTCAGATTCAAGATTGGGTGCACTGAACCGTCTGGCTTGGGAACGACAAAAAAAATGGCGTAAAAACCCCTGTTGCTTAATGGAGGAGGTACAGGAACTACCACCCCTGTCTGCAAAAGTTTTTGAATAGCCCCTTGTAAGGTAACTTTTGCTGCGGGTAAAGCTGGTAAGCCCGACTTGAAAAACCTGAGAGGAGGGAGTGTTTGAAATTAAAGCCGGTATCCGTGGGAAACGAGGTCCCTCACCCAAGGATCCAGACAGGACTCCGCCCACACGTGGGCGAAGTGTTGAAGGCAAGCACATACCTCAAAGTCATCTTGCTGCTGGGGCCAATCGTCACGCGGAAGGATTAGTGGCAGGGCATCCGGTGGTCTGGTTCAGGGAGACAGCAGGTGCAGGTTTATGGGACTTCTCACGAGCTCCTCTGGAAGTGGTGGAGACCCCTCAGCCCTGCCTCTGAACCTTGCCACATGAAAGAACTGCAAGGAGGGTCTGGTGTAAGAACGTCTAGCCGGAGGCGCGACAGCAGATAGGTAGACTTACCCGCCGTTGCTTGGGAGATCCACTTATTTAATTTGTCTCCAAACAAGGCATCACCTGTAAAGGGAAGATTTTCTACACCCATTTTGGAATCAGTGTCCGCCGTCCATTGACGTAACCACAGAGCTCTGCGTGCTGAGACAGCCATAGCAGTAGTGCGGCCATTTATCTTACACAACTCCTTAATAGCCTCGCTCATAAAATTTGCGGCATCCTGTATATGTTGCAACAGAGTAACGACCTCATCCCAGGGTAGAGAGTCTAAACCATCAATAACATTATCAGACCACTTTACTACAGCCCTGGAGATCTACTCACAAACTATTGTGGGGCGCTGTGTTGCGCCTGTTGCCATATAAATTGCCTTGAGCGTTGTCTCAATTTTATGGTCAGCTGGTTCCTTCAGGGATACAGCCCCAGGGACAGGTAGTACCAATTTCTTAGACATTCTAGATACAGATGTATCGATCGACGGGGTTTTTTCCCAGACCTTCCTATCCTCAGCTGGAAAGGGAAAGGTAGATAAAAACCTCTTAAGGAATCTAACTGGCCAGGGAGTTTAACTCTTTAGACACTGGAAAGGTAGCTGAACTCCTGGGTCTCATCTGGTTCCGCCTCCTGATCTGGTATATGGAGGACCTGCCTTACAGCAATAATGAGTGCCTCCACCCCAGGGAACAGAGAGCTGTCCTCGTCCATATCATCATCATCCGCATCTGGCTGATCAGAGTCAGAATCAGACTGGAAAATCTGTGGCAGTGAGCGTTTATGGGAAGCCACTAAAGGGGGCTGAGAAACCTTCCTGGAATCTGCTGCCTTAGTCACACAATCAATGGAGTGTTTCAATACTTGTCTCTCTCTTTTAGCTGCCGCTAGTTCAGAATTTACATTTTGAATCATGCTCTTAAAGCTATCTAACCAGTCAGGTGCCTGTGAGCTGGGCCCCTGAGGCGATAAGGAACATTGCTCATGCATGAGTGACCCCGCTGAAGACAGGGTAGAATTACAAGCAGCACACATAACCAAGTCCACAGACATTATGCAGGAAAACCACAGCGCAGCCCCCTTGTCAAACACCCCACACAGACCCTAGAGAGCCCTTGGAGTGACACTGAGGAGCAGACCCAGCACACAGAATACAGCAGCACAACGTGTGAAAATAAGTGTATGCAATATCAGTGCAGCAGTGCTACTGCTGGCATGCTCCCCGACTATAACCCCTGGTACCAGTTTAAACCGTCTGTAACAGCGTGGGTCCTGGAGGAGCAGCGTACATGCAGCCTTGATGATCCGCAGCAGCAGGAAATGGCGAGTTCCCGCTGCTGGTCCCGCTCTGGGAAGCCCCACCCCTTGCAATGGCATGCGGTCCCTCACAAGATTATACGGACCACAAGTGTAAAACACATCAGAAATGTCTTCAACGGTCCACATAAAGCCTTAGATGACTGTGAGCACTGTGGGGCTAATAGCCCTGAGCCAATTACGTACACGGCGGGCACCGCAGCTCTGGGCCCGTGACCGCCATGTGACATGCCGCCAAACTGCACTGGGGCCCCGGTGTAACACTCACCGCACCTGGTCTTTGCCTTCTGTTAGAGGGTGGCAGCTAGCTGCTGGCGTGGGCACACATACTGACGATGAGTGATCAGCACCTCAGGAGCTCAGTGTCCTGTCAGCTGGGATTACAAACCATTAACCCTCAGGAGGTTGGTTCGGTACCCCTCTAAGTCCCACGAAGCAGGTCATCTGTCTGCCAAGCAGAGCTACCTGAAAATAAAAATGAAATTACATTTAAAGAAAAAATCTCTGGAGCTCCAGAGAAGTGCACCCGGGTCCTTGGGCACATTTTTCTAAACTGAGTCTGGTAGGAGGGGCATAGAGGGGAGGAGCCAGCACACACATACTAAAAGTTTTAAAGTGCCAGGCTCCAGTGGACCCGATCTATACCCCATGGTACTAAAGTACAAGACCCCAGTATCCACTAGGACATAAGAGAAAATAGAGGAGGCGCAAAGGTGAAAATTATTCAGAATAGATTTATTATCCACATAATAAAACCGACACATCAATTTGCACTTAAATATACAGTATCACTTCAGAAACTGACCAATTGAGAACAATGATGAGATAGGTTAAATGGTCTCTCTATTTCTTAATCAGAGGCGTTCTTTGTATTTGCAGTACGGAATATAAAAGCGCTTGAGGGGATTAATGGTGGAAAAGAAAACCCTTCCTTAGGATTAATGATTTTGGACCCTAATAGCTTCCCACCTACTGGTGGACTATGGTCAGAGGAATTATATCCTGATGCTGGTTCGGGAATTCAGTGAAATATGCCCCATTTCTTATGTCCTTAGGAGCACTGATATTAACGTCATGAGCATGTAACTAAAAACAAAAAACAAATTTGACAAAAGGATAAAGGTTAACCATAAGATTATTAAAAAGAAGTGACAAGATAATAAAACCTGCCGACAAAGATGGTGGGGTGGTCATTCTTAATAGAGATGAATACCATAAGGAAATAATGAGACCATTGTCAGATAAAGGTACATACAGTATAAGAAGCTAAAACGTGATCCATCAGGGAGTGTATCTACAAATGTTTTTTCAGATGATGAAAAGAAGTTCATGACCATAGAGAACCTCTCCATTCCGGTGCTATATGTGTTAAAGAAAGTACACAAATGTACTATCAATCTCCCTGGTCGCCCAACAAAAACCGAGGTGGAGTCGATCAAATCCAATTTGTCATGTTTTCTTGATCATAAAATGTATCCTCTGGCATATAAAACAAGAGTTCATTACCAGATATTTATTTAGTGCACACATATTCCGCAGCGCTTTAGAGAATATTTGGCCATTCACATCAAGGTTCATGTCAAAGATACCATTGAAGTGATTAATTAGATATCAAGAGTGGATTGGCAGCCTGAAAATTTACTGTATTTGTAACTGCGGATGTGAAATCGCTGTATACTAACATACAACACCAAAAAGGGGTGGTCTTCTGTATGCCGAATGTCGGGATCCCGGCGCACAGTATACCGGCGCCGGAATCCCGACACCCGGCATACCGACAACTATTCTCCCTCGTGGGGGTCCACGACCCCCCTGGAGGGAGAATAAAATAGTGTGGCGCGCCACCGTGCCCGCAGCGTGGCAAGCGCAGCGAGCCCGCAAGGTGCTCCTTTGCGCTCGCCATGCTGTCGGTATGCCGGCGGTCGGGCTCCCGGCACTTGTATGCTGGGCGCCGGGAGCGCCGGCATACCGTACGACACCCACCAAAAAGGTGTGGAAGCTATGTCAAATACTAGTTATACCCCTTTCAGACTTACGACCCGGGAATTTCCTTGCTCATCCCTGGGTTTTTTACCTCTGAGATATCCTGGGTTTTTGCTGGAGACCACCTTGCACACTAAACCGGAGACCTGCGAAATTCCCAGGTTGACCCCTTTCAGACATAAGCCTGGTCTGCCCTGGCATTTTACAGGACCGGGTAAACCAGCCTACTTTCATGTCATACACACACACACAAACAAACAAACAAACACATATGTCCTACTCACACACCTTACACATATCACTCTCACACAGTACATGTCATATACACACACACACGTCACTCACCAGCCCTAACCACAACGGCCGCGTCTTTGTTGCTAGGCTGTTCTCTGTTGCCAGCTGCTTCTACTACATACTGCAGCACGGACCGCAGCTGCTGACGCATGCCCCCTCCAGACAGCAAATGCCAATCACAGGCATCTAAGTGCGACCTGGGAGTAAATTCCCGGTTTGCACCAATCACAATTAACCCAGGTTGTTTACCAGGGATGAAAGACCCAGTAAAAACCCAGGTCAACTGCAGGGTTGTCGACACGGGAAAATTATTCCGGGTCGGTGCCTTTCAGACATACCAAAATCTCGGGTTGATGCGCGTTGATGTGCAAAAACCTGGGATTTTGGAGGATGTCTGAAAGGGGTATTAGAAAGGGATACATGTGACGAAGAAACAAAAGAAATTTCCTCAATCTTAAACAATATTTTTTTTGGTATGAGCGTGACTTTTATCTCCAAACCTCTGACACAACTATGGGCACCAGGCTAGCTCCTAGTTATGCCAACCTATTCATGTCCCATTGGGGAGGACCAATCAGTATGGCGTGGCCACCAATGGGGTGCTAGCCTGGTGCTCTGGATACACTATGGCAGTGGTTTCCAAACTTTTTTGAATCACGGCGCCCTAGAATATCAGAATTTTTTTCACAGCACCCCTAGGACAAAAATTTCTTATTGAGAAATTTAGAAAGAAATAACGAGTTTTATGGTAAGAACTTACCTTTGTTAAAACTCTTTCTGCAAGGTACACTGGGCTCCACAAGGATAGACATTGGGGTGTAGAGTAGGATCTTGATCTCAAAGCTTTGACCTTCTTACCAAGATGCATAGCGCTGCCTCCTATATCACCCCGCCTCCGTGCACAGGAGCTCAGTTTTGTTAACCAGCCCCATGCAGTAGCAAGTAAAAGACGACAACTGCCATTTGCCACAAAAACCACACTCTCCCGACAGGAGAAGTGTCAGCGGCTAATGCCATACCAACCCAAAGAAGCTAAGTGCGTCAGGGTGGGCGCCTTGTGGAGCCCAGTGTACCTTGCAGAAAGAGTTTTAACAAAGGTAAGTTCTTACCATAAAACTCGTTTTCTGCTGCGGGGTACACAGGGCTCCATAAGGATAGACATTGGGGATGCCCTAAAGCAGTTCCTTATGGGAGGGGATTCACTGTAGCGGGCACAAGAACCCGGTGTCCAAAGGAAGCATCCTGGGAAACAGCGGTATCGAAGGCATAGAACCTAATGAACGTGTTCACTGAGGACCACGTAGCCGCTTTGAACAATTGTTCAAGGGTCGCACCACGGCGGGCCGCCCAAGAAGGTCCAACAGACCGAGTAGAATGGGCCTTAATGTGATCAGGAGCAGAGAGACCAGCCTTCCCATAAGCATGTGCAATCACCATTCTAATCCATCTGGCCAGAGTTTGCTTGTGAGTAGGCCAGCCCCATTCGTGAAACCCAAACACAACAAAAAGAGAATCAGATTTCCTAATAGGAGCAGTTCTCTTCACATAGATACGGAAAGCCCGTACAACATCCAAAGACCACTCTTTGGGAGACAGATCAGGAGAAACAAGTGCCGGAACTACAATCTCCTGATTAAGGTGGAACGAAGAAACCACCTTAGGTAGATAGGCGGGACGAGTCCTAAGAACCGCCCGGTCATGGTGAAATATCAGATATGGGAAACTACAGGACAAGGCTCCCAAATCCGACACTCTTCTAGCTGAAGCAATAGCCAGCAGAAACACCACCTTAAGGGAAAGCCACTTAAGGTCAGCTGAACCAAGAGGTTCAAACGGAGACCCTTGCAACGCCTCCAAAACCACCGACAAGTCCCAAGGAGCCACAGGCGGGACATAGGGAGGTTGGATACGCAACACACCGAGTAAAGGTATGCACATCAGGTAAGGTCGCAATTTTTCTGAAACCACACAGGCAAGGCAGATATTTGAACCTTGAGGGAGGCCAGACGCAGACCTAAGTCCAGGCCCTGCTGAAGAAAAGCCAACAACTTGGCTATACTGAACTTGGAAGCGTCACAATTGTTAGATGCGCACCAAACAAACAAAGTAAGAATGCCAGACCCTATAGTAAATCCGAACCGAAGCCGGTTTCCGAGCCCGCAACATAGTTTGAATGACCGCCTCAGAAAACCCTTTAGCCCTTAAGACGGAAGCTTCAAGAGCCATGCCGTCAAAGACAGCCGGGCTAGGTCCTGGTAGACACAGGGGCCCTGAACGAGGAGGTCTGGGCGTTGTGGAAGTAGAATTGGACGCTCTGACGATCGGCCTTGCAGGTCTGAGAACCAGTGCTGTCTGGGCCACGCTGGAGCTATGAGAAGCAGAATTCCTTTTTCTTGCTTGAACTTCTGAATTACCCTGGGCAGGCGTGACACCGGAGGGAACACGTACGGCAGCCGAAACCTCCACGGTACCGCCAGCGCATCCACGAATGCTGCTTGAGGATCCCTTGTCCTTGCTCCGAAGACCGGAACCTTGTGATTGTGTCGAGACTCCATCAGATCTACGTCTGGAAGGCCCCACCTTTCCACTAGGAGTTGAAACACTTCTGGATGGAGGCCCCACTAGCCGGCATGCACGTCCTGACGACTGAGAAAGTCCGCTTCCCAATTCAGGACTCCCGGAATAAATATTGCCGATATGGCCGGTAGATGGCGTTCTGCCCACTGTAGAATCCGTGAGACTTCCTTCATTGCTAGGCGGCTTCGAGTGCCGCCTTGATGATTTATGTAAGCCACTGTGGTGGCGTTGTCCGACTGTACTTGAACAGGACGGTTCTGAATTAAATGCTGGGCTAGGTTCAAGGCATTGAAGACCGCCCGCAACTCCAGAATATTGATCGAGGAGGGACTCCTCCTTGGTCCACCGCCCCTGAAGGGAGTGTTGCTCCAGCACCGCGCCCCAACCTCTTAGACTGGCATCTGTCGTCAACAGGACCCAGTCGGATATCCAGAACGGACGGCCCCTGCACAGTTGTTGGTCCCGGAGCCACCAGAGCAGCGACAGACGGACCTCCGGAGTCAATGAGATCATTTGAGACCTGATCCGGTGAGGCAGGCCGTCCCATTTGGCTAGAATCCGCCTCTGGAGAGGGCGAGAGTGAAATTGAGTGTACTCCACCATGTCGAATGCTGACAACATGAGGCCCAGCACCTGCATCGCCGAATGTATCAACACTTGCGGACGAGATAGGAAGCAACGAATCCTGTCCTGAAGTTTCAGGACTTTCTCCTGAGACAGGAACAACCGCTGGTTGTGAGTGTCCAATAGTGCTCCCAGATGCACCATGCTCTGAGCAGGGATCAGGGATGACTTCTTCCAGTTAATGAGCCACCCGTGGGCTTGCAGAAACCGGACCGTCACATCTAGATGACGCAGGAGAAGTTCTGGGGAATTTGCCAGGATTAACAAGTCGTCCAAATACGGCAGTATCCTGACCCCTTGACAGCGGAGTACCACCGTCATCACCGCCATGACTTTTGTACAGACTCGCGGAGCCGTTGTTAAACCAAAAGGTAACGCCCGAAACTGGTAATGGCAGTTGCCAATCGCAAATCTCAGGTATTGCTGATGAGACACTGCTATAGGAATATGCAGGTAAGCATCCTGTATATCCAGGGAGACCATGAAGTCCCCAGGTTCCAAGGCCAGAACTATAGAGCGAAGGGTTTCCATCCGGAACCTGGAAACCTTCACAAACCTGTTCAATGCCTTGAGGTTGAGAATGGGCCGAGAGGACCCATTCGGTTTCGGGACTAGAAACAGCTGAGAATAGTACCCCCGGCCCCTTTGCGCAAGAGGCACCTGTACTACGACTCCTGTATCCAGGAGGGTCTGTACCACCGAATGTAGAGTGTTGGCCTTTGTCTTGTCCAACGGGACATCTGTCTGCCAAAATCGATGAGGGGGTCGGTTTTTGAAGGCTATGGCGTAACCTCGCGTGACAACTTCCCGTACCCAGGCATCTGAAGTGGTCTTCAACCATTCCTGGGTATACCCTAGAAGCCGGCCCCCCACCCTGGGATCCCCCAGAGGGAGGCCAGCCCCGTCAGGCGGCAGGCTTATCTGTCTTGGAAGCTGGCTGATGGGCCGCCCAGGCTCTTTTGGGCTTAGGCTTACCAGGTTTGGAAGTGCGGGCCTGCTTGTTGTATGCCTGACCTTTTGTTTTACCTGAAGGACGAAAGGGGCGAAAGGAAGTACCTTTAGCCTTCGACACAGAAGGAGCAGTACTTGGCAGACAGGCAGTTTTGGCAGTAGCCAAGTCAGCCACAATCTTATTTAAATCCTCCCCAAACAGAATATCTCCCTTAAAAGGGAGAACCTCCAGGGTTTTTCTAGAGTCCAGATCCACAGACCAGGATCTCAGCCACAATATCCGGCGAGCCAGGACTGACGTAGTAGAGGCCTTGGCTACCAGGATACCGGCATCAAAAGCCGCCTCTTTAATATAACGAGAAGCTGTGACAATATAAGACAAGCATTGTCTAGCATGGTCAGAGGAGATTTCAGCATGTAACTCCAAGGCCCATGCTTCAATGGCCTCTGCAGCCCAAGTAGCTGCAATAGTGGGCCTTTGTGCAGCACCCGTGAGGGTGTAAATTGCTTTCAGACAACCCTCCACACGTTTATCCGTAGGCTCTTTTAGAGACGTGACGGTGGTGACCGGTAGAGCTGAGGAAACCACCATCCTAGCCACATGTGAGTCCACTGGAGGAGGCGTTTCCCAATTTTTAGACAGCTCCTGCGCGAGGGGATAGCGAGCCAGCATCTTCTTTTGAGGCACAAACTTCGTACCCGGGTTTTCCCAGGGTTCCTGACGTATATCAATTAGGTGGTCAAAGTGAGGTAAAACTTGTTTAATCACCTTCTGACGCTTGAACCTATCTGGTTTCTTAGGAGGAACGGATGGCTCGGGATCATCCGTAATCTGTAAAATTAACTTAATAGCCTCCAAAAGATCAGGAACATCCACATGTGAACCACCCTCCCCATCAGCCGTATCTGAGTCAGAACCTGTGGGGTCAGTGTAAGTGCCGTCTTCATCCGACGAGGTGTCTGTGACAGCAGTGGATTGTGAGGAGAAAAGCGCTCGCTTAGAGGACCTCTTGGACGTGGGCGAGCGACGGTCAGACTTTTTAATAGTCAGGGACTGGTTCAACTTCTTTATTTGAGCAGATAAATCGTCCGCCCACGGCGCGTTAGCTGCAGGGACCACAAACGGTTGCACCGGCATTGGGGGTCCCATAGCGGGTGTTAGTTTATGAACTAGCGTATGCAGAAGCGTGGAAAACGCGTCCCACGGCGGATCATTATTTGCCCCCGTCCCACTGGGGGGCAAGGAGCCCCCAGAACCAGAGCCCAAAGCTGCTATATTCTCCTCATAGCTATCTGCGGCTTCAGCAACACCGGCAGTGTGTTCAGCCCCAGAACCGTTACCCTCAGAAGCAGACATGATATAACTTGCAGTATCAGGTAATACAGTACAATTTGTCAGCAGCACAATACCTCTAGCCCAAACCCCTGTGCAGTGTAGTCAGCACCAGCAGAGATAAAAGGAGAGATATGGTGACTAAATCACAGAGAAAATAAGATTTTACTCACCGGTAAATCTATTTCTCGTAGTCCGTAGTGGATGCTGGGAACTCCGTAAGGACCATGGGGAATAGACGGGCTCCGCAGGAGACTGGGCACTCTATAAGAAAGATTTGGTACTATCTGGTGTGCACTGGCTCCTCCCTCTATGCCCCTCCTCCAGACCTCAGTTAGGATACTGTGCCCGGAAGAGCTGACACAATAAGGAAGGATTTTGAATCCCGGGTAAGACTCATACCAGCCACACCAATCACACCGTATAACTCGTGATACTATACCCAGTTAACAGTATGAAATATAACAGAGCCTCTCAACAGATGGCTCTACAATAACCCTTTAGTTAGGCAATAACTATATACAAGTATTGCAGACAATCCGCACTTGGGATGGGCGCCCAGCATCCACTACGGACTACGAGAAATAGATTTACCGGTGTCACGATCCGGGTATCTGGACGCCATTTCTTACCCATCAGATGCCTCCTAAGGCTGGCTCAGCGCTCCAGCACCGGATCCCATCTGTTATCCTAATGTTCACATTCCTGCATCCTCTCCTGTCTCTCTGAGACGCTGTCACAGTAACGCCATAATACATCTGGCATGGCGTCTCCCGCGGCCTCCGCCGCCGTCCCTGAGCTTCTGCATGCAGAGTGTCAGAGTGGATTACGTCAGCCGCGGCCTCCGCTGTGTCCGCGTGGTTGGATGTGCACTTGTCTGCCTGGCGTCTCCTGTCTCCAGTGGCCGGCGCCGCCATTACTGTTTTCATTACCACATGGATTACAAACCAAACTTCCCTCCAAGTGTCTGCATGGGCGCAGCCATCTTGGATTCTGTCAGCTGATCATTTCCTCCAATCTGTTGTCAGTATTGTCAATCTGCATAATTGCCTAGCCAATCCCTTCCTTGCTGCAGGTATAAATACACTGTGCCTGAGCAAGGAAGGCGTCAGTGCTTTGGTTGTCAAACCTAGTTCCTGTTTGTCTCTCTCCTGTGATTGTCTTCCAGGTTCCAGCTCCTGTCTCAAGACTTCCACCATAGAGACCCGCACCAGCATTCCACCTGCGGTGTAGCCTGACTCTCCGATCCATTTTGGATTCATCTGTTTCCAGCCACAACTTTACCTGCTTCCAGCCCAGCTTCCAGCAGAGTACAGCTTCTCTTAAAGGGCCGGTGTCCTTTCTACAGTTTACCACTCTCCACCGGTATTATTATTTCTCCGCTCTCAAGCTCTACATTTCATTCATATTGCATCGCTCTCAAGCTTCATTTATTATTTAACTGGTTCCAGCCAGTATCCACTCCGTGCCAACATCTGTCTGGTTCCAACCAGAACCCACAGCAGCTATTTTATTTACAGCAGTCCAGCTTTCCCTGGAACACCAGCTGGTACGATCCTGGGCTTTCTTCATTGCTACAGTCGGGCCTGGTAAGGACTTTCCAACTCGCAGATAATAAGAACTGTCTCATACTACCAGAGCTCTGTGGCCCCTGCCACCCTGTAGTACCCAGGAACTGTATTATTTCTCTGCTGATTTTATGTTTCTTTTACTGCTACTGTGATGCATGGAGTTTGTCATAAATAAACATCATTGACTTTTATTCAAGTTGTCGTGGTCACGCCTTCGGGCGGTTATTCTTCATGTTACTTACATGTCCAGGGGTCTGATACAACCTCCCAGGTTCCGGTACATCTCAGCCCCTACAACTGAGGCTGCCTCCCGTCAGCTCAGGCCCTCAGTTGTGACAACCGGTGAGTAAAATCTTATTTTCTCTGACGTCCTAGTGGATGCTGGGAACTCCGTAAGGACCATGGGGATTATACCAAAGCTCCCACACGGGCGGGAGAGTGCGGATGACTCTGCAGCACCGAATGAGAGAACTCCAGGTCCTCCTCAGCCAGGGTATCAAATTTGTAGAATTTAGCAAACGTGTTTGCCCCTGACCAAGTTGCAGCTCGGCAAAGTTGTAAAGCCGAGACCCCTCGGGCAGCTGCCCAAGATGAGCCCCCTTCCTCGTGGAATGGGCTTTCACTGATTTAGGATGCGGCAATCCAGCCGCAGAATGCTCCAGCTGAATTGTGCTACAAATTCAGCGAGCAATAGTCTGCTTAGAAGCAGGAGCACCTATTTTGTTGGGTGCCTACAGGATAAGAAGCGAGTCAGTTTTCCTGACTCCAGCCGTCCTGGAAATATAATTTTTTAAGGCCCTGACTACGTCCAGTAACTTGGAATCTTCCAAGTCCCTAGTAGCCGCAGGCACTACAATAGGTTGGTTCAAGTTAAAAGCTGATACCACCTTAGGGAGAAACTGGGGACGAGTCCTCAATTCTGCCCTATCCATATGGAAAATCAGATAAGGGCTTTTACAGGACAAAGCCGCCAATTTTGACACACGCCTGGCCGAAGCCAAGGCCAATAACATGACCACTTTTCACGTGAGATATTTCAGATCCACAGTTTTAAGTGGCTCAAACCAATGTGATTTCAGGAAACTCAACACCACGTTGAGATCCCACGGTGCCACAGGAGGCACAAAAGGGGGCTGAATATGTAGCACTCCCTTTACAAAAGTCTGAACTTCAGGCAGTGAAGCCAGTTCTTTCTGGAAGAAAATCGACAGAGCCGAAATCTGGACCTTAATGGAACCCAATTTTAGGCCCATAGTCACTCCCGACTGTAGGAAGTGCAGAAAACGACCCAGCTGAAATTCCTCCGTAGGGGCCTTCCTGGCCTCACACCACGCAACATATTTTCGCCAAATACGGTGATAATGGTTTGCGGTTACTTCTTTCCTGGCTTTTATCAGCGTAGGAATGACTTCCTCCGGAATGCCCTTTTGCTTTAGGATCCGGAATTCAACCGCCATGCCGTCCAACGCAGCCGCGGTAAGTCTTGGAACAGACAGGGCCCCTGCTGCAGCAGATCCTGTCTGAGCGGTAGAGGCCATGGGTCCTCTGATATTATTTCTGTAAGTTCTGGGTACCAAGCTCTTCTTGGCCCATCCGGAACCACGAGTATCGTTCTTCCTCCTCGTTTTCTTATTATTCTCAGTACCCTTGGTATGAGAGGCAGAGGAGGGAATACATAAACCGACTGGTACACCCACGATGTCACTAGAGCGTCCACAGCTATTGCCTGAGGGTCCCTTGACCTGGCGCAATATCTAGTTTTTTGTTTAGGCGGGATGCCATCATGTCCACCTGTGGCCTTTCCCAACGGTTTACCAACAGTTGGAAGACTTCTGGATGAAGTCCCCACTCTCCCGGGTGTCGGTCGTGTCTGCTGAGGAAGCCTGCTTCCCAGTTGTCCACTCCCGGAATGAAGACTGCTGACAGTGCTAAGACGTGATTTTCCGCCCATCGGAGAATCCTTGTGGCTTCTGCCATCGTCATCCTGCTTCTTGTGCAGCCCTGTCGGTTTACATGGGCGACTGCCGTGATGTTGTCTGACTGGATCAGTACCGGCTGGTTTTGAAGCAGAGGCCTTGCCAGACCTAGGGCATTGTAAATGGCCCTCAGTTCCAGAATATTTATGTGTAGGGACGACTCCTGACTTGACCAAAGTCCTTGGAAGTTTCTTCCCTGTGTGACTGCCCCCCAGCCTCGAAGGCTGGCATCCGTGGTTACCAGGACCCTGTCCTGTATGCCGAATCTGCGGCCCTCTTGAAGATGAGCACTCTGCAGCCACCACAGTAAAGATAACCCTGTCTCCAAGGACCAGGGTATCAGCCGATGCATCTGAAGATGCGATCCCGACCACTTGTTCAAGAGGTCCCACTAAAAGGTTCTTGTATGGAACCTGCCGAATGGAATTTTGCTTCGTAAGAAACTACCATTTTTCCCAGGACTCGTGTGCAGTGATGCACCGATACCTGTTTTGGTTTCAGGAGGTCTCTGACTAGAGATGACAGCTCCTTGGCTTTCTCCTGCAGGAGAAACACTTTTTTTCTGTTCTGTGTCCAGAACCATCCCCAGGAACAGTAGGCGTGCGGTAGGAACCAGCTGTGACTTTGGAATGTATAGAATCCATCCATGCTGTTGTAGCACTTCCCGAGATAGTGCTACTCCGACCAACAACTGCTCCTTGGACCTCGCCTTTATAAGGAGATCGTCCAAGTACGGGATAATTAAAACTCCCTTTTTTCGAAGGAGTATCATCATTTCTGCCATTACCTTGGTAAAGACCCTCGGTGCCGTGGACAGTCCAAACGGCAGTGTGGCAATCCTGTACCACAAATCTGAGGTACTCCTGATGAGGATGGTAAATGGGGACATGTAGGTAAGCATCCTTGATGTCCAGGGATACCATGTAATCCCCCTCCTCCAGGCTTGCAATAACCGCCCTGAGCGATTCCATCTTGAACTTGAATTTTTTAATGTATGTGTTCAAGGATTTCAAATTTAAAATGGGTCTCACCGAACCGTACGGTTTCGGTACCACAACCAGTGTGGAATAGTAACCCCGTCCTTGTTGAAGTAGGGGCACCTTGACTATCACCTGCTGGGAATACAGCTTGTGAATTGCCTCTAGCACAGCCTCCCTGCCTGAGGGAGTTGTCGGCAAGGCAGATTTGAGGAAACGGCGGGGGGGAGACGCCTCGAATTCCAGCTTGTACCCCTGAGATACTACTTGAAGAATCCAGGGATCCACCTGTGAGCGAGCCCAATGATCGCTGAAATTTTTGAGGCGGCCCCCCACCGTACCTGGTTACGCCTGTGGAGCCCCCGCGTCATGCGGTGGACTCAGAGGAAGCGGGGGAAGAATTTTGATTCTGGGAACTGGCTGACTGGTGCAGCTTTTTCCCTCTTCCCTCGTCTCTGTGTAGAAAGGAAGCGCCTTTGACCCGCTTGCTTTTCTGAAGCCGAAAGGACTGTACCTGATAATACAGTGCTTTTCTTAGGCTGTGAGGAAACCTGAGGTAAAAACATTTCATCCCAGCTGTTGCTGTGGATACGAGGTCCCAGAGACCATCCCCAAACAATTCCTCACCCTTATAAGGCTCTATGTGCCTTTTAAAGTCAGCATCACCTGTCCAGTGTCGGGTCTCTAATACCCTCCTGACAGAATGGACATTGCAATAATTCTGGATGCCAGCCGGCAAAATATCCCTCTGTGCATCCCTCATATATAAGACGACGTCTTATGTTCGCAAAATAGTATCCCTGTTTGAAAGGGTTACAGACCACGCTGCAGCAGCACTATCTGCAGGTCTCAGTCTAGTACCTGAGTGTGTAAATACAGACTTCAGGATAGCCTCCTGCTATTTATCAGCAGGTACCTTCAAAGTGGCCGTATCCTAAGACGGCAGTGCCACCTTTTTTGACAAACGTGTGAGCGCCTTATCCACCCTAGGGGATATCTCCCAGCGTAACTTATCCTCTGACGGGAAAGGGTACGCCATCAGTAACTTTTTAGAAATTACCAGTTTCTTATCGGGGGAACACACGCTTTTTCACACTTCATTCACTCATTTGATGGGGGAACAAAACACTGCCTGCTTTTTCTCCCCACACATAAAACCCTTTTTTTGTTTTTAGTGGTACTTGGGTTAATGTCAGAAATGTGTAACACATTTTTTATTGCCGGGATCATGTAACGGATGTTCCTAGTGGATTGTGTATATGTCTCAACCTCGTCGACACTGGAGTCAGACTCCGTGTCGACATCTGTGTCTGCCATCTGAGGGAGCGGGCGTTTTTAAGCCCCTGATGGCCTTTGAGACGCCTGGGCAGGCGCGGGCTGAGAAGCCGGCTGTCCCATAGCTGTTACGTCATCCAGCCTTTTATGTAAGGAGTTGACACTGTCGGTTAATACCTTCCACCTATCCATCCACTCTGGTGTCGGCCCACAGGGGGCGACATCTCATTTATCGGCATCTGCTCCACCTCCACATAAGCCTCCTCATCAAACATGTCGACACAGCCGTACCGACACACCGCACACACACAGGGAATGCTCTGACTGAGGACAGGACCCCACACAGCCCTTTGGGGAGACAGAGAGAGAGTATGCCAGCACACACCGGAGCGCTATATAATGTAGGGATAAACACTATCACTGAGTGAATTTTCCCCAATAGCTGCTTGTATAAACAATATTGCGCCTAAATTTAGTGCCCCCCCTCTCTTTTTAACCCTTTGAGCCTGAAAACTACAGGGGAGAGCCTGGGGAGCTGTCTTCCAGCTACACTGTGAAGAGAAAATGGCGCCGGTGTGCTGAGGGAGATGGCTCCGCCCCTTTTTCTGCTGACTTTTCTCCCGCTTTTTTCTGTATTCTGGCAGGGGTAATTACCACATATATAGCCTCTGGGGCTATATATTGTGGCTATTTTGCCAGCCAAGGTGTTTTTATTGCTGCTCAGGGCGCCCCCCCCCCCCCCAGCGCCCTGCACCCTCAGTGACCGGAGTGTGAAGTGTGTATGAGGAGCAATGGCGCACAGCTGCAGTGCTGTGAGCTACCTTGGTGAAGACTGAAGTCTTCTGCCGCCGATTTTCCGGACCATCTTCATGCTTCTGGCTCTGTAAGGGGGACGGCGGCGCGGCTCCGGGAACGAACACCAAGGACGGGTCCTGCGGTCGATCCCTCTGGAGCTAATGGTGTCCAGTAGCCTAAGAAGCCCAAGCTAGCTGCAAGCAGGTAGGTTCGCTTCTTCTCCCCTTAGTCCCTCGATGCAGTGAGCCTGTTGCCAGCAGGTCTCACTGTAAAATAAAAAACCTAATTTAAACTTTCTTTCCAGAAGCTCAGGAGAGCCCCTAGTGTGCAACCAGCTCGGGCCGGGCACAGAAATCTAACTGAGGTCTGGAGGAGGGGCATAGAGGGAGGAGCCAGTGCACACCAGATAGTACCAAATCTTTCTTATAGAGTGCCCAGTCTCCTGCGGAGCCCGTCTATTCCCCATGGTCCTTTACGGAGTTCCCAGCATCCACTAGGACGTCAGAGAAAAAATAAGATTTTACTTACCGATAATTCTATTTCTCGTAGTCCGTAGTGGATGCTGGGGACTCCGTCAGGACCATGGGGATTAGCGGCTCCGCAGGAGACAGGGCACAAAAATAAAGCTTTAGGATCAGGTGGTGAGCACTGGCTCCTCCCCCTATGACCCTCCTCCAAGCCTCAGTTAGGATACTGTGCCCGGACGAGCGTACACAATAAGGAAGGATTTTGAATCCCGGGTAAGACTCATACCAGCCACACCAATCACACCGTACAACTTGTGATCTGAACCCAGTTAACAGTATGACAAACGTAGGAGCCTCTGAACAGACGGCTCACAACAATAACAACCCGATTTTTTTGTAACAATAACTATGTACAAGTATTGCAGACAATCCGCACTTGGGATGGGCGCCCAGCATCCACTACGGACTACGAGAAATAGATTTATCGGTAAGTAAAATCTTATTTTCTCTGACGTCCTAGTGGATGCTGGGGACTCCGTCAGGACCATGGGGATTATACCAAAGCTCCCAAACGGGCGGGAGAGTGCGGATGACTCTGCAGCACCGAATGAGAGAACTCCAGGTCCTCTTTAGCCAGGGTATCAAATTTGTAGAATTTTACAAACGTGTTCTCCCCCGACCACGTAGCTGCTCGGCAGAGTTGTAATGCCGAGACCCCTCGGGCAGCCGCCCAGGATGAGCCCACCTTCCTTGTGGAATGGGCCTTGACAGATTTAGGCTGTGGCAGGCCTGCCACAGAATGTGCCAGTTGAAATGTGCTACAAATCCAACGAGCAATCGTCTGCTTAGAAGCAAGAGCACCCAGTTTGTTGGGTGCATACAGGATAACAGCAAGTCAGTTTTCCTGACTCCAGCCGTCCTGGAAACCTATATTTTCAGGGCCCTGACAACATCTAGCAACTTGGAGTCCTCCAAGTCCCTAGTAGCTGCAGGTACCACAATAAGCTGGTTCAGGTGAAACGCTGACACCACCTTAGGAAGAAACTGGGGACGAGTCCGCAGCTCTGCCCTGTCCGAACGGACAATCAGATATGGCTTTTGTGAGACAAAGCCGCCAATTCTGACACTCGCCTGGCCGAGGCCAGGGCCAACAGCATGGTCACTTTTCATGTGAGATATTTCAAATCCACAGATTTGAACGGTTTAAAATGTGATTTGAGGAATCCCAGAACTACGTTGAGATCCCACAGTGCCACTGGAGGCACAAAAAGGGGGTTGTATATGCAATACTCCCTTGACAAACTTCTGGACTTCAGGAACTGAAGCCAATTCTTTCTGGAAGAAAATTGACAGGGCCGAAATTTGAACCTTAATGGACCCCAATTTGAGGCCCATAGACACTCCTGTTTGCAGGAAATGCAGGAATCGACCGAGTCGAAATTTCTTCGTGGGGCCTTCCTGGCCTCGCACCACGCAACATATTTTCGCCACATGTGGTGATAATGTTGTGCGGTCACCTCCTTCCTGGCTTTGACCAGGGTAGGAATGACCTCTTCCGGAATGCCTTTTTCCCTTAGGATCTGGCGTTCCACCGCCATGCCGTCAAACGCAGCCGCGGTAAGTCTTGGAACAGACCTGGTACTTGCTGAAGCAAGTCCCTTCTTAGCGGCAGAGGCCATGAGTCCTCTGTGAGCATTTCTTGAAGTTCCGGGTGCCACGTCCTTCTTGGCCAATCCGGAGCCACGAGTATAGTTCTTACTCCTCTACGTCTTATAATTCTCAGTACCTTGGGTATGAGAAGCAGAGGAGGGAACACATACACCGACTGGTACACCCACGGTGTTACCAGAACGTCCACAGCTATTGCTTGAGGGTCTCTTGACCTGGCGCAATACCTGTCCAGTTTTTTGTTCAGGCGGGACGCCATCATGTCCACCTTTGGTCTTTCCCAACGGTTCACAATCATGTGGAATACTTCCCGATGAAGTCCCCACTCTCCCGGGTGGAGGTCGTGCCTGCTGAGGAAGTCTGCTTCCCAGTTGTCCACTCCCGGAATGAACACTGCTGACAGTGCTATCACATGATTTTTCGCCCAGCGAAGAATCCTTGCAGTTTCTGCCATTGCCCTCCTGCTTCTTGTGCCGCCCTGTCTGTTTACGTGGGCGACTGCCGTGATGTTGTCCCACTGGATCAATACCGGCTGACCTTGAAGCAGAGGTCTTGCTAAGCTTAGAACATTGTAAATTTCCCTTAGCTCCAGTATATTTATGTGGAGAGAAGTCTCCAGACTTGATCACACTCCCTGGAAATTTTTTCCCTGTGTGACTGCTCCCCAGCCTCTCAGGCTGGCATCCGTGGTCACCAGGACCCAGTCCTGAATGCCGAATCTGCGGCCCTTTAGTAGATGAGCACTCTGCAGCCACCGCAGAAGAAACACCCTTGTCCTTGGAGACAGGGTTATCCGCTGATGCATCTGAAGATGCGATCCGGACCATTTTTCCAGCAGATCCCACTGAAAAGTTCTTGCGTGAAATCTGCCGAATGGAATCGCTTCGTAAGAAGCCACCATTTTTCCCAGGACCCTTGTGCAATGATGCACTGACACTTTTCCTGATTTTAGGAGGTTCCTGACTAGCTCGGATAACTCCCTGGTTTTCTTCTCCGGGAGAAACACCTTTTTCTGGACTGTGTCCAGAATCATCCCTAGGAACAGCAGACGTGTCGTCGGAAACAGCTGCGGTTTTGGAATATTTAGAATCCACCCGTGCTGTCGTAGAACTACTTGAGATAGTGCTACTCCGACCTCCAACTGTTCTCTGGACCTTGCCCTTATCAGGAGATCGTCCATTTTCTTTGAAGAAGAATCATCATTTCGGCCATTACCTTGGTAAGGACCCGGGGTGCCGTGGACAATCCAACCGGCAGCGTCTGAAACTGATAGTGACAGTTCTGTACCACGAACCTGAGGTACCCTTGGTGAGAAGGGCAAATTGGGACATGGAGGTAAGCATCCCTGATGTCCCGGGACACCATATATAGTCCCCTTCTTCCTGGTTCGCTATCACTGCTCTGAGTGACTCCATCTTGATTTGAACCTTTGTATGTAAGTGTTCAAATATTTCAGATTTAGAATAGGTCTCACCGAGCCGTCTGGCTTCAGTACCACAATATAGTGTGGAATAATACCCCTTTCCTTGTTGTAGGAGGGGTACTTTGATTATCACCTGCTGGGAATACAGCTTGTGAATTGTTTCCACTACTGCCTCCCTGTCGGAGGGAGACGTTGGTAAAGCAGACTTCAGGAACCTGCGAGGGGGAGACGTCTCGAATTTCCAATCTGTACCCCTGGGATACTACTTGTAGGATCCAGGGGTCCACTTGCGAGTGAGCCCACTGCGTGCTGAAACTCTTGAGACGACCCCCCCCCACCGCACCCGAGTCCGCTTGTACGGCCCCAGCGTCATGCTGAGGACTTGGCAGAAGCGGTGGAGGGCTTCTGTTCCTGGGAATGGGCTGCCTGCTGCAGTCTTCTTCCCTTTCCTCTATCCCATGGCAGATATGACTGGCCTTTTGCCCGCTTGCCCTTATGGGGACGAAAGGACTGAGGCTGAAAAGACGTTGTCTTTTTCTCCTTTATACGGCAATACTTCCATGTGCCGTTTGGAATCTGCATCACCTGACCACTGTCGTGTCCATAAACAACTTCTGGCAGATATGGACATCGCACTTACTCTTGATGCCAGAGTGCAAATATCCCTCTGTGCATCTCGCATATATAGAAATGCATCCTTTAAATGCTCTATAGTCAATAAAATACTGTCCCTGTCAAGGGTATCAATATTTTCAGTCAGGGAATCCGACCAAGCCACCCCAGCGCTGCACATCCAGGCTGAGGCGATCGCTGGTCGTAGTATAACACCAGTATGTGTGTATATACTTTTTAGGATATTTTCCAGCCTCCTATCAGCTGGCTCCTTGAGGGCGGCCCTATCTGGAGACGGTACCGCCACTTGTTTTGATCAGCGTGTGAGCGCCTTATCCACCCTAAGGGGTGTTTCCCAACGCGCCCTAACTTCTGGCGGGAAAGGGTATACCGCCAATAATTTTCTATCGGGGGAAACCCACGCATCATCACACACTTCATTTAATTTATCTGATTCAGGAAAAACTACAGGTAGTTTTTTCACACTCCACATAATACCCTTTTTTGTGGTACTTGTAGTATCAGAAATATGTAACACCTCCTTCATTGCCCTTAACAAGTAACGTGTGGCCCTAAAGGAAAATACGTTTGTTTCTTCACCGTCGACACTGGAGTCAGTGTCCGTGTCTGTGTCGACCGACTGAGGTAAAAGGACGTTTTAACGCCCCTGACGGTGTTTGAGACGCCTGGACAGGTACTAATTGGTTTGCCGGCCGTCTCATGTCGTCAACCGACCTTGCAGCGTGTTGACATTATCACGTAATTCCTTAAATAAGCCATCCATTCCGGTGTCGACTCCCTAGAGAGTGACATCACCATTACAGGCAATTGCTCCGCCTCCTCACCAACATCGTCCTCATACATGTCGACACACACGTACCGACACACAGCACACACACAGGGAATGCTCTGATAGAGGACAGGACCCCACTAGCCCTTTGGAGAGACAGAGGGAGAGTTTGCCAGCACACACCAAAACGCTATAATTATACAGGGACAACCTTTATATAAGTGTTTTTCCCTTATAGCATCTTAATATATATAATCACATCGCCAAATAAGTGCCCCCCCTCTCTGTTTTAACCCTGTTTCTGTAGTGCAGTGCAGGGGAGAGCCTGGGAGCCTTCCCACCAGCATTTCTGCGAGGGAAAATGGCGCTGTGTGCTGAGAATAGGCCCCACCCCCTTTTCGGCGGGCTTCTTCTCCCGTTTTTCTGAGACCTGGCAGGGGTTAAATACATCCATATAGCCCCAGGGGCTATATGTGATGTATTTTTTAGCCAGAACAAGGTATTCTCATTGCTGCCCAGGGCGCCCCCTGCAGCGCCCTGCACCCTCCGTGACCGCTGGTGTGAAGTGTGTGACAACAATGGCGCACAGCTGCAGTGCTGTGCGCTACCTCATGAAGACTGAAAAGTCTTCTGCCGCCGGTTTCTGGACCTCTTCACTTTTCGGCATCAGCAAGGGGGTCGGCGGCGCGGCTCCGGGACCGGACTCCATGGCTGGGCCTGTGTTCGATCCCTCTGGAGCTAATGGTGTCCAGTAGCCTAAGAAGCCAATCCATCCTGCACGCAGGTGAGTTCACTTCTTCTCGCCTAAGTCCCTCGTTGCAGTGAGCCTGTTGCCAGCAGGACTCACTGTAAAATAAAAAACCTAAAAACTTTTTCTAAGCAGCTCTTTAGGAGAGCCACCTAAATTGCACCCTGCTCGGACGGGCACAAAAACCTAACTGAGGCTTGGAGGAGGGTCATAGGGGGAGGAGCCAGTGCACACCACCTGATCCTAAAGCTTTATTTTTGTGCCCTGTCTCCTGCGGAGCCGCTAATCCCCATGGTCCTGACGGAGTCCCCAGCATCCACTAGGACGTCAGAGAAATACGTAATACAGTATATCTTTGTGAAAATCCTATATTAGATAAAACCTGACGCACCAAGCCCCCTCAGGTTATAGAATATAGGGATAGCAGGTTGAGTGAAAGACACGAAATGGACACCACTCAGCTATAAAATGCACACACAAATAGTCAGTCTGTACAATGCAGAGGTTATTACTAACAATAATACTGCACTGGACTAGCTTACACAGCTATATTACAATAGATATAACAGTACACAGTAAGAACCGGATGTATATCACAGGGTAATTGTACTAGGAAATCCTGACTAAGTGCACTCTTTCTTAACTAACACTGACTAAAAAAGGCAGGTAGAATACTTAAGTGTCTTGTAAAGTCACAGCACTGACAACCAGGCGGCTTTACACAGGAGGATTTGCCCAAGCATTCCCAGGAACAGTGAGCTGAGGGATAATGGCGCCGCAGACACTGCCAGGGAGTGAGGGAGAGACAGATATGCAGCTCCAGGGCGGGAACATTTGCGGGAAATGGCGCCCTGGGGCTGGGGGAGGGGCTCCAGGTCTAAGCCTGATCCCCTCTGCTGGCAAAACCACCGGGTACTGCGGGCTACTTGTAAAAAAGGTTTAGAGAGAAAACCTAACCTGCACCCATGCCCTGGTGATCTAGTGGGATCGCCTGTACTGCCACAGTGTCCACCGCCAGCCCGCCTCCCACCGGCCGCACCGGATCGCGATAAAGTGCGAGTCCCGCGAGCGGGACCCACTTACCTCCTCCCGAAGTGCAGCCACGCGATCCCGGAGAGCCCCAGCCGTGTGTGACTAACTTGGCAGAAAACCGGATCCTCCTGCTGTAGGTACCCGGCAACCAGGGCACGGGAGTGTACAGCGCCGCTGGGGGAGAAATGGAGCTGCAGCAGGCAATGTCTACTGACATCCAGCACAATCTGTGCCTCTGCTGCAGCCCTTGCAGTCTTCATTTTTCCTCAGAAAAAGCTTTTATAGAGCTGCTGTGAGCAGCTCTTCCTGTTACATGCTTGCACTGCAAGCCCCAACTACAAACTGAGCTCCTGTGCACGGAGGCGGGGTGATATAGGAGGCGGCACTATGCATCTTGGGAAGAAGGTCAAAGCTTTTGAGCCTGTTGGTGCTTCGGATCAAGATCCTACTCTACACCCCAATGTCTATCCTTGTGGAGCCCAGTGTACCCCACAGCAGAAATTACATTAAGTAGATCACATTTATATGTCATCCTTAGCGTCAGTTGTGTGGTGAGGGACAAGATTTGCTTCTGTTTGGCCAAATATTTTATGACTGGCAGCCACCAGCACTGGTTTTGCCTATTATATTGACCATGAATAATTTGAATTAGTCCTGGACCACCAACCCAGGGCACCCCTGCAAGTGTCCCGATGCACCCCAGGGAGCCACGGCACACAGTTTGGGAAACTCTGCACTATGGAGACAAGCGATATTTGAACTCCTGCCAATATCTGAATAGTAATACAGATCATATAGAGCTGTCAATTGAGATAACCTCAGTAGAAATTTTTTATTTTTTTTAGAGCTAACCATTTATCCAGAGGAGGATAAGCTTTGTACTAAAAATTACGTGAAACCCACGGACTAGAACTCTTATATTAACAACGAGAGCAACCATCACAGTAACTGGATCAGGAACATACATAATAGTCAATTTCAACGTAGGAATTATACTAAACTTAACATTTTTGATGATCAAGTGGACATAATGGAAAAACAATTGACAAAGGGTATAATCATTTAATGATACAGAACGCTAGAGTGAAAAAGTAGAAACCTTGAAAAGTTTGAAATCAATTCAGAAGTAAAAAATAGGGATGTTCTTAGTACAATGGGGTATAGATGGGGTCCATTGGCGCCTTGGCACTTTAAAAATTCTTCAGAGTGTGCTGGCTCCTCCCCTTTATGCCCTTCCTGCAGACTCCGCTTCGGAAAACTGTGCCCAAGGAGACGGACATACTTTGAGAGAAGGAAAACAGGTCAGAAAGCGGTGAGTAACGAACCAACACACAACAAAACAAGAGGATAGCCACGCTAACCACAACAGGAAAAATAGGGACGGCAACAGCAGACCCAACCAAGAACATACAAGAACAATGGCAAGTATCCCCTACGAACTACGAGAAAAGGAATTACCGGTAGGTATTAAATTCCTATTTTCTCTAGGGGATACTGGGATGGTCTTAGTACCATGGGAAAGTCCCAAAGCTCCCAGACCAGGTGGGAGAGTGCGGAGACCCCTGCAAAACCAAGTGACCAAACTGAAGGTCCTCAGTAGCCAAGGTGACGAACTTGTAAAACGTCACAAACGTGTTCGAACCAGACCAAGTAGCAGCTCGGCATAACTGTAAAGCCGAGACACCACGGGCAGCCGCCCATGAAGAACACACCGACCGTGTGGAGTAGGCATGAACAGATCTTGGCAGCAGCAAGGCAGCCAAAGAGTAAGCCTGTTGGATTGTCAGATGGATCCAACGAGCAATGGACTGCTTGAAAGCTGGACAGCCAATCTTGGCAGCATCATAGAGAACATAAAGCGAGTCAGACGTCCTGTGACGAGCCGTACTCTTTACATAAATCTACAAAGCCTGAACCACGTCCAGGGACTTTGGCGTAAACGAAGTGTCCGACACCACAGGAACCACTATCGGCTGATTGATGTGAAACACCGACACCACCTTAGGCAAAAACTGTTGGCTAGTCCTGAGCTCCACCCTTTCCTCGTGGAACATCAGATAAGGGCTCTTACAGGATAAGGCCCCCAATTCCAAGACACGCCTTGCAGAGGCCAAGGCCAATAACACAACAGTCTTCCAAGTCAAATACTTCATGTCCACCCTGTGTAAAGGCTCAAACCAATCAGATTGGATTAAGGTCAGGACCAAATTGAGATCCCACGGGGCCGTGGGAGGTACAAAGGGTAGTTGTATGTGAAGGACACCTTTAAGGAACATCTGGACCTCCGGGATAACAGCCAACTGCCTCTGGAAGAAGACAGGCAAGGCCGAGATTTGATCTTTAATGGAGCCTAAACGTAGGCCCATATCCACACCTGCCTGAAGGAAGAGTAAGAACCGGCCAAGTTGAAAATCCACAGTAGAATACGGTCGACCCTCACACCAAGAATCATATATCTTCCATATGCTTGGACCATAGTCGAGATAAACTTGGCTGGAAGCCCTTTTCTGGCTAAAATCTCCCTTTCAACTTCCATGCCGTCAAACAAAGCTGCTGTAAGTCTGGATAGACTAACGGACCTTGCAGAAGATCTTCCTGAAGCGGCAGAAGCCAGGCTTTCTTGAGGGACATGGTCAGGAGGTCCACGTACCAGGCCCGGCAAGGCCAATCCGGAGCAATCAGAATTGCCTGTACGCATTCCCTTTTTAGAACTCTGGGAATGAGAGGAATTGGAGGGAACACATAGATGAACTGGTAAACCCACGGTGCCATCATAGCGTCCACCATTGCAGCCCGCGGATCCCTAGTCTTGGAACAGTAGCGACGTAGCTTCTTGTTGAGCTGAGAAGCCATCATGTCGATCAGCGGCAGCCCCACCATTGAACCAACAGCTGAAATAACTGCAGGTGAAGGACCCATTCCCCTGGGTGAAGATCGTGTCTGCTGAGGAAATCTGCCTCCCAGTTGTCCACTCCCGGAATGAATATGGCTGACATGGCCCTGGCATTGCATTTCGCCCAGAGGAGTATCCTGGACACCTCCCGCATTGCGGCCCTTTTTGTTCCCCCTTGGTTAATGTACACTACCGCAGTGGCGTTGTCCTACTGGACCTGAATGGCCTGATGTTGAAGGAGGGAAGAGGCCTGTAGAAGGGCATTGTAAATCTTCCTCAGTTCTAAAATGTTTATCGTAAGAGAAGATTCCTGAGGCGACCACCATCCCTGGAATTGAGCTCCCTTGGTCACAGCACCCCACCCGCGGAGGCTTGCATCCGTTGTCAACAGAATCCAATCCTGAACTCCGAACAGTCGACCTTCCACTAGGTGGGAGACTTGCAACCACCATAGTAGGGAAATCCTTACCTTTAGTGAAAGGGATTTCCTCTGATGCATGTGACCCTGATGATTTGTCCAGCAGACCCAGTTGGAACGGATGGGCATGGACTCTTCCGTATTGAATTGCCTATTAGGAGGCCACCATCTTGCCTAGTAGGCAGATGCAAAGATGCACCGAGATCTTGCGTGGTTTCAGAACAGAACGAACCATAGCCTGAAGGGTCAAGGCTTTGTCCATAGGAAGGAACACTTTCTGAAATACCGTGTCCTTTATCATCCCCAGGAACTGAAGCCTCTGCAATGGTTCCAGGTGTGACTTCTGTAGATTGAGAATCCACCCGTGATTCGTGAGAAGTCGCGTAGTGAGGTCAATGCTTTCCAACTACCGAGCCCTGGACACCGCTTTTATGAGATCATCCAAATAACGGGACGATGTTCACTCCCAACACGCGGAGCTGTGACATCATCTTCGCCATAACCTTCGTGAACACCCTCAGTGCCGCAGAGAGACCACAAGGTATGGCCCAAAACTGGAAGTGGCTGTCCTGCAGCGCAAATCTGAGGTAAGCCTGATGAGGCGGCCAGATCGGGATGTTAAGGTACGCATCCTTGATATCAAGGGATACCAAGAACTCCCTTCTTCTAGGCCAGAAACCACCACTCGCAGAGATTCCATTTTGAGCTTGAACACCCGTGGGTATGGGTTCAGAGATTTTAGGTTCAAGATCGGCCTTACCAAACCGTCCGGCTTCGGTACCATGAACAGGCTTAAATAGAATTCCGTTTCGGAGCAGAGGAAGAACTGGAACAATAACCTGCGTATATAGCAGTTTGCGGATGGCATCTTGCAAGGTAACTCTTGCTACAGGTGAAGCTGGTAAGCCTTACCTGAATAATCTGTGAGGAGAGAGTGCTTGAAACTCTAACCGGTACCCGTGGGAGATTAGATCTCACACCAAAGGGCCCCGGCAGGGATCCGCCCAAACCTGATTGAAGTATTGGAGTCGAGTCCCCAACTGTCACGTTGAGGGCTTTGTTGAGGAAAAGCCTGAAGTCTGTTCCAGAGATCCAGCGGCCACTGGTCTGCGAGACTTACCTCGATTTCCTCTAGCTGCATTTGAGGCTCCCCTGGCCCTGCCTCTAAATCTGGCCACACGAAAGGACTATAGAGAGGGGCCGGGGTAAGCACGTCTAGCAGGAAGAGCCGCAGACGGCAGATAGGTGGACTTACCTGACGTAGCTTGGGAAATCCACTTGCTTAGTTCCTCACCAAACAAAGCCTCCCCCGTAAAGGGAAGGTTCTCAACGCACCTTTTTGAATCAGCATCCGCTGTCCACTGTCGGAGCCATAGTGCTCTGCGAGCAGACACCACCATAGCCGTAGAGCGTGAATGGATTAGGCCAATCTCCTTGACAGCCTCACTCATGAAGTTAGCAGAATCCTGAATATGTTGCATGAGTGTTAGAAGCCTTATCGAGGCATAGTCTCAAAACCCTCTATGATATTACCGGTCCATTTAACAATGGCCCTTGTGATCCAACCACAAGCAATGGTGTGACCCCCACTGCAGTGTAAATGGATTTGAGCGTAGTTTCAATCTTACGATCAGCAGGGTCCTTTAAGGAGATAGCACCAGGTACAGGCAGTACAATCTTACGTGACAGCCTGGACACTGAGGCATCGACCGCAGGAGGATTCTCCCGCACTTTCCTATCCCTCAGGGGAAAATGGGAAGGAGGTTAGCAACCGCTTAGGGTTTGACATTTCTTGTCAGGATTAACCCACGTCTCTTTAAAAAGTGTGCTTAATTACTTTGAGACAGGAAAGGTGGCAGTAGATTAAGGTTTTACATTAAAAAATTACTCCTCATCAGGTTCTGCCTCCTTATCAGGAATATTCAGGACCTCCCTGATAGAATGGATAAGGGCTTCCACAACCTGAGACAAAGTACTGTCCCCCTTATCAACCTCTACTTACCCCTCCTCCAAATCTGGCATCTCATCATCAGAGTCAGAGTGGACCACATGGGGCAGTGTGCGCTTCTGTGAAACTAGCAGATAAGGTTGAGAAGCAGGTCTGAGTTCTGAAGTGTGAACCGGAAAATCATCCATAGATTTTTTAAACACCTGCGTTTCCTGCCTGGCAGTAGTCAGTTCAGATGAAGTGTTAGAAATGTTCCCCTTAATTGAAACAAGCCATTCTGGTTCATGTGTGCTGCTTTCCTGAGTAGGGAGACTGCACTGAGTACACAACAGAGACCCCCCTGGAGTAGGGGAAAACTTTGTGTTACAGGACTGACATATAACTTTCTTGTCTGACATTTTTATACAGCAGTGCCAAGGCTCCAATGGACTCCATCTATACCCCATGGTACTAAGACCATCCCAGTATCCCCTAGGACGTTAGAGAAAATTAGAATATGAAATACATATTATTTGTCACCAAATATACATCCCAACATAAACAACTAGAAGGCATTATAAGGAAAAATTGGGGACTCCTCATCAGAGACCCTCTTTTAAAAGAAGTAGGGAATAAACCTAAATTTGTATACAGGAAGGCGGACAACTTAAAAAGCATCCTGGTAAAGAGTGCCCTACCAGTATACAAAATGACAACTAGGATTACAGTGTATATTATGCAAGCATTGCAAAACAAACAGCAAAATTGTACAATATAAATCCAGTTTAATAGCCATATATATATATATATATATATATATATACACTGCTCAAAAAAATAAAGGGAACACTAAAATAACACATTCTAGATCTGAATGAATGAAATATTCTTATTAAATACTTTGTTCTTTACATAGTTGAATGTGCTGACAACAAAATCACACAAAAATTAACAATGGAAATCAAATTTATTAACCCATGGAGGTCTGGATTTGGAGTCACACTCAAAATGAAAGTGGAAAAACACACTACAGGCTGATCCAACTTTGATGTAATGTCCTTAAAACAAGTCAAAATGAGGCTCAGTAGTGTGTGTGGCCTCCACGTCCCTGTATGACCTCCCTACAACCCACACAAGTGGCTCAGGTAGTGCAGCTCATCCAGGATGGCACATCAATGCGAGCTGTGGCAAGAAGGTTTGCTGTGTCTGTCAGCGTAGTGTCCAGAGCATGGAGGCGCTACCAGGAGACAGGCCAGTACATCAGGAGACGTGGAGGAGGCCGTAGGAGGGCAACAACCCAGCAGCAGGACCGCTACCTCCGCCTTTGTGCAAGGAGGAACAGGAGGAGCACTGCCAGAGCCCTCCAAAATGACCTCCAGCAAGCCACAAATGTGCATGTGTCTACTCAAACGACCAGAAACAGACTCCATGAGGGTGGTATGAGGGCCCGACGTCCACAGGTGGGGGTTGTGCTTACAGCCCAACACCGTGCAGGACGTTTGGCATTTGCCAGAGAACTCAAGATTGGCAAATTCGCCACTGGCGCCCTGTGCTCTTCACAGATTAAAGCAGGTTCTCACTGAGCACGTGACAGATGTGACAGAGTCTGGAGATGCCAAGTAGAACGTTCTGCTGCCTGCAACATCCTCCAGCATGACCGGTTTGGAAGTGGGTCAGTAATGCTGTGGGGTGGCATTTCTTTGGGGGGCCGCACAGCCCTCCATGTGCTCACCAGAGGTAGCCTGACTGCCATTAGGTACCGAGATGAGATCCTCAGACCCCTTGTGAGACCATATGCTGGTGCGGTTGGCCCCGGGTTCCTCCTAATGCAAGACAATGCTAGACCTCATGTGGCTGAAGTGTGTCAGCAGTTCCTGCAAGACGAAGGCATTGATGCTATGGACTGGCCCGCCCGTTCCCCAGACCTGAATCCAATTGAGCACATCTGGGACATCATGTCTTGCTCCATCCACCAATGCTACGTTGCACCACAGACTGTCCAGGAGTTGGCGAATGCTTTAGTCCAGGTCTGGGAGGAGAACCCTCAGGAGACCATCCGCCACCTCATCAGGAGCATGCCCAGGCATTGTAGGGAGGTCATACAGACACGTGGAGGCCACACACACTACTGAGCCTCATTTTGACTTGTTTTAAGGACATTACATCAAAGTTGGATCAGCCTGTAGTGTGTTTTTCCACTTTAATTTTGAGGGTCACTCCAAATCCAGACCTCCATGGGTTAATAAATTTGATTTCCATTGATAATTTTTGTGTGATTTTGTTGTCAGCACATTCAACTATGTAAAGAACAAAGTATTTAATAAGAATATATTCATTCTTTCAGATCTAGGATGTGTTATTTTAGTGTTCCCTTTATTTTTTTGAGCAGTGTGTATATATATGTATATATATATATATATATATATATATATATATATATATATATATATATACACACACTATAAGGGACTTTAGAACCTGTAACACAAAAGATGTGGTTTATCTTCTAAAATGTAGGTGTGGGAAACAATATATACAGTAGGTAGAACAGGGAGACGGTTAAGAGATCGAATGACAGAACATGTAAGAAACATGAAAAATGGTTATGATAAACATAATGATTTGTTACAGTTTAAAGACAACCACGACTGCAAAATTGGGGTGCTAAAGAGTTTTTGTAGGATTAAATTGGCCACAAAAAAAAAAAAAGGGGAGATCGAAGAATGGAGAAGAAACCTTAGCAATGCTAGAAATTAAAACAATGCATCAATAAAAAACTTTAGTGCCCCAGAATCTCAATGTTGTATTTGAGGCAAATTGGTTTATAGAAGGTCACTTAATAATGTGTATCTACTCTATTGCAAATAGAACAGTGTCTAATCAATATATATATTTTTTTTTCTATACCTCCATGTGTCTTGTCCCCAGCTCAACGAGTTCGTACTGCTTGTAGAACCTAGTTTTAGTACCGCATACTTTTGTAATTGTAAAGAATAAACGTGCAACTTTGTTTTTATGTTTTAGGATTAAAAATCTTCTTTGACTTTTTTTTTATATATAACATTTTATTAAATATTTAGTAGAATATAATACGTTATCAGATGGCTTTGTACGAATATGTTACACTTTTATTTTTATTTTATTCTATTCATAAAGTATGTATCTGTAAAGCCATGAACAGGCTTTAATAGCATTATGAATAAACAACATCAACTGTGTCGAGAATATTCTATGAAGGGCTACAATAACTTAAAGTAACAAGCATCTTTGTTATAATATTTCTTTAATTAGCAACATGACTAGCCAGACAGTATTAATTAGGTCAAAACAAAGCCATTTTTTAGGTTTTCTGATAGGCCAAAATGGAACACGTGACCGGCACTTAAACCCTCACAGGAGGAAATGACAGCAGATCTTGAAAAAGGGGAGAGGGCTCCTCGAAACACGTAGAACCATCTATTGCATGAGAACACAGGAACATTTGCCAGGAACGGAAACAGGAGGATCAGCAGCAGCAATTACATCCATGCGCCCGGGACTGCATGACTGGACTATGCACCACTGCTCCATCCCCTGTAATGACACTGGGACTACACCCTGTTATCCCCATTTGGCTTGCATGAATTGTATCCATTGTTTTATATTGACTCTTGTGCATTGGAATAAATGTGTTTTTTTTAAAATGTAATACAAGAAGTCCATCGGATTTACCTTATAGATGAGGGAAAAGATACCTTTATGGCAACGCAAGGCTGAATGCCAATGTAAGTGATTGTGACCATATGTGCAAGTGTGTTTGATCTTAAGTAGAAGCACAGGATACAAAGATAACTTTATGTGAACACGGGACAGAACCACTATGTAAAAAATAAGAATTTACTTACCGATAATTCTATTTCTCGTAGTCCGTAGTGGATGCTGGGAACTCCGTAAGGACCATGGGGAATAGCGGCTCCGCAGGAGACTGGGCACAAAAGTAAAGCTTTAGGACTACCTGGTGTGCACTGGCTCCTCCCCCTATGACCCTCCTCCAAGCCTCAGTTAGGATACTGTGCCCGGACGAGCGTACACAATAAGGAAGGATTTTGAATCCCGGGTAAGACTCATACCAGCCACACCGTACAACTTGTGATCTGAACCCAGTTAACAGCATGATAACAGAGGAGCCTCTGGAAAGATGGCTCACAACAACAATAACCCGATTTAGTTAACAATAACTATGTACAAGTATTGCAGACAATCCGCACTTGGGATGGGCGCCCAGCATCCACGGACTACGAGAAATAGAATTATCGGTAAGTAAATTCTTATTTTCTCTGACGTCCTAGTGGATGCTGGGAACTCCGTAAGGACCATGGGGATTATACCAAAGCTCCCAAACGGGCGGGAGAGTGCGGATGACTCTGCAGCACCGAATGAGAGAACTCCAGGTCCTCCTCAGCCAGGGTATCAAATTTGTAGAATTTAGCAAACGTGTTTGCCCCTGACCAAGTAGCTGCTCGGCAAAGTTGTAAAGCCGAGACCCCTCGGGCAGCCGCCCAAGATGAGCCCACCTTCCTTGTGGAATGGGCTTTTACAGATTTTGGCTGTGGCAGGCCTGCCACAGAATGTGCAAGCTGAATTGTACTACAAATCCAACGAGCAATAGTCTGCTTAGAAGCAGGAGCACCCAGCTTGTTGGGTGCATACAGGATAAACAGGGAGTCAGATTTTCTGACTCCAGCCGTCCTGGAAACATATATTTTCAGGGCCCTGACAACGTCCAGCAACTTGGAGTCCTCCAAGTCCCTAGTAGCCGCAGGTACCACAATAGGCTGGTTCAGGTGAAACGCTGAAACCACCTTAGGGAGAAATTGTGGACGAGTCCTCAATTGTGCCCTGTCCGTATGAAAAATCAGGTAAGGGCTTTCATAAGATAAAGCCGCCAATTCTGACACGCGCCTGGCCGAAGCCAGGGCCAACAGCATGACCACTTTCCATGTGAGATATTTCAAATCCACAGATTTAAGCGGTTCAAACCAATGTGATTTTAGGAACCCCAAAACTACATTGAGATCCCAAGGTGCCACTGGAAGCACAAAAGGAGGCTGTATATGCAGCACCCCCTTGACAAACGTCTGAACTTCAGGAACTGAAGCCAGTTCTTTCTGGAAGAAAATCGACAGGGCCGAAATCTGAACCTTAATGGATCCTAATTTTAGGCCCATAGACACTCCTGTTTGCAGGAAATGCAGGAATCGACCCAGTTGAAATTCCTCCGTTGGGGCCTTCCTGGCCTCGCACCACGCAACATATTTCCGCCAAATGCGGTGATAATGCTTTGCGGTCACATCCTTCCTGGCTTTGATCAGGGTAGGAATGACTTCTTCCGGAATGCCTTTTTCCTTCAGGATCCGGCGTTCAACCGCCATGCCGTCAAACGCAGCCGCGGTAAGTCTTGGAACAGACAGGGTCCTTGCTGGAGCAGGTCCCTTCTTAGAGGTAGAGGCCACGGGTCCTCTGTGAGCATCTCTTGAAGTTCCGGGTACCAAGTCCTTCTTGGCCAATCCGGAGCCACGAGTATAGTTCTTACTCCTCTCCGTCTTATAATTCTCAGTACCTTGGGTATGAGAGGCAGAGGAGGGAAACACATACACTGACTGGTACACCCATGGTGTTACCAGAGCATCCACAGCTATTGCCTGAGGGTCCCTTGACCTGGCGCAATACCTGTCCAATTTTTTGTTGAGGCGGGACGCCATCATGTCCACCTTTGGTTTTTTCCAACGGTTTACAATCATGTGGATGACTTCTGGGTGAGTCCCCACTCTCCCGGGTTGAGGTCGTGCCTGCTGAGGAAGTCTGCTTCCCAGTTGTCCACTCCCGGAATGAACACTGCTGACAGTGCTATCACATGATTTTCCGCCCAGCGAAGAATCCTTGCAGCTTCTGCCATTGCCCTCCTGCTTCTTGTGCCGCCCTGTCTGTTCACGTGGGCGACTGCCGTGATGTTGTCCGACTGGAACAGCACCGGCTGACCTTGAAGCAGAGGTCTTGCTTGGCTTAGGGCATTGTAAATGGCCCTCAGCTCCAGGATATTTATGTGAAGTGATGTCTCCAGGCTTGACCACAAGCCCTGGAAATTTCTTCCCTGTGTGACTGCTCCCTAGCCTCGCAGGCTGGCATCCGTGGTCACCAGGACCCAGTCCTGAATGCCGAATCTGCGGCCCTCTAGAAGATGAGCACTCTGCAACCACCACAGGAGAGACACCCTTGTCTTTGGTGACAGGGTTATCCGCTGATGCATCTGAAGATGCGATCCGGACCATTTGTCCAGCAGGTCCCACTGGAAAGTTCTTGCGTGGAATCTGCCGAAAGGGATTGCTTCGTAGGAAGCCACCATTTTTCCCAGGACCCTTGTGCATTGATGCACTGACACTTGGCCTGGTTTTAGGAGGTTTCTGATTAGTTCGGATAACTCCCTGGCTTTCTCCTCCGGGAGAAACACCTTTTTCTGGACTGTGTCCAGGATCATCCCTAGGAATAGAAGACGTGTCGTCGGGATCAGCTGCGATTTTGGAATATTGAGAATCCAACCGTGCTGCCGCAACACTACTTGATAGTGCTACCCCGACTACCAATTGTTCCCTGGATCTTGCCCTTATCAGGAGATCGTCCAAGTACGGGATAACTAAAACTCCCTTCCTTCGAAGGAGTATCATCATTTCGGCCATTACCTTGGTAAAGACCCGGGGTGCCGTGGACAAACCAAACGGCAGCGTCTGAAACTGATAGTGACAGTTCTGTACCACAAACCTGAGGTATCCTTGGTTAGAAGGGTAAATTGGGACATGGAGGTAAGCCTCCTTGATGTCCAAAGACACCATATAATCCCCTTCTTCCAAGTTCGCAATCACCGCTCTGAGTGACTCCATCTTGAATTTGAACCTGTGTATGTAAGTCCTAAAGCTTTACTTTTGTGCCCAGTCTCCTGCGGAGCCGCTATTCCCCATGGTCCTTACGGAGTTCCCAGCATCCACTAGGACGTCAGAGAAATTAGATTTTAAACCTACCGGTAAATATTTTTCTCGTAGTCCGTAGAGGATGCTGGGACTCCGTAAGGACCATGGGGATAGACGGGATCCGCAGGAGACATGGGCACTTTAAGAAAGACTTTAGGCTCTTGGTGTGCACTGGCTCCTCCCTCTATGCCCCTCCTCCAGACCTCAGTTAGAGAAACTGTTCCCAGAGGAGACGGACAGTACAAGGAAAAGATTTTAGGTAATCCAAGGGCAAGATTCATACCAGCCACACCAATCACACCGTATAACTTGTGATATACTATCTAGTTAACAGTATGAAAAACCAACATAGCCTCGGTCCACCACCGATGAAACTAACATAACCCTTATGTACGCAATAACTATATACAAGCCTTGCAGAAGTAGTCCGCACTTGGGACGGGCGCCCAGCATCCTCTACGGACTACGAGAAAAAGATTTACCGGTAGGTTTAAAATCTTATTTTCTCTAACGTCCTAGAGGATGCTGGGACTCCGTAAGGATAATGGGGATTATACCAAAGCTCCCAAACGGGCGGGAGAGTGCGGATGACTCTGCAGCACCGATTGAGCAAACAGGAGGTCCTCCTCAGCCAGGATATCAAACTTATAGAACTTTGCAAAGGTGTTTGACCCCGACCAAGTAGCAGCTCGGCACAGCTGTAGTGCCGAGACCCCTCGGGCAGCCACCCAAGAAGAGCCCACCTTCCTAGTGGAATGGGCCTTAACCGATTTTGGTAACGGCAATCCTGCCGTAGAATGCGCCTGCTGAATCGTGTTACAGATCCAGCGAGCAATAGTCTGCTTTGAAGCAGGGCCGCCAACCTTGTTGGCTGCATACAGGACAAACAGTGCCTCTGTTTTCCTGATCCTAGCCATTCTGGCTACGTAATTCTTCAAAGCCCTGACCACATCAAGGGACTCGGAATCCTCCAAGTCACGTGTAGCCACAGGCACGACAATAGGCTGGTTCATATGAAAGGATGAGACCACTTTAGGTAGGAATTGAGGACGAGTCCGCAATTCCGCCCTATCCATATGAAAAACCAGATAGGGGCTTTCATGTGATAAAGCCGCTAATTCCGAAACTCGCCTAGCCGAAGCTAAAGCTAACAACATGACCACCTTCCAAGTGAGATATTTTAACTCCACCGTTTTGAGTGGTTCAAACCAATGTGACTTAAGGAAACTTAACACCACGTTAAGGTCCCAAGGCGCCACCGGAGGTACAAAAGGAGGCTGAATATGCAGTACTCCCTTCAAAAACGTCTGTACTTCAGGAAGAGAGGCCAATTCCTTCTGAAAGAAAATGGATAGGGCAGAAATCTGAACCTTAATGGAGCCTAATTTTAGGCCTAAATTTACTCCAGTTTGTAGGCAGGGATGGAGACGGCCCAGCTGGAATTCTTCCGTAGGAGCATTCCTGGCCTCACACCAAGAAACATATTTTCGCCATATTCGGTGATAATGTTTTGATGTCACGTCCTTCCTAGCCTTTAATAGTGTATGAATGACCTCATCCGGAATACCTTTTTTCGCTAGGATCCAGTGTTCAACCGCCATGCCGTCAAACGCAACCGCGGTGAGTCCTGGAACAGACAGGGTCCCTGTTGCACCAGGTCCTGTCTTAGAGGAAGAGGCCACGGATCTTCTGTGAGCAACTCCAGCAGCTCCGGATACCAGGTCCTTCGTGGCCAATCCGGAACACTCCTCTGTGTCTTATTATTCTCAACACCTTGGGTATGAGAGGAAGAGGAGGAAATACATAGACCGACCGGTACACCCACGGTGTCACCAGGGCGTCCACAGCTACCGCCTGAGGATCTCTTGACCTGGCGCAATACCTTTTTAGCTTTTTGATGAGACGGGACGCCATCATGTCTATTTGGGGCAGTCCCCACTGACTTGCGATCTGCTCGAAGACTTCTTGATGAAGCCCCCACTCTCCCGGATGCAGATCGTGTCTGCTGAGGAAGTCTGCTTCCCAATTGTCCACTCCTGGAATGAACACTGCTGACAGTGCGCTGACATGATTCTCCGCCCAGCGAAGAATCCTAGTGGCTTCCGCCATTGCCACCCTGCTCCTTGTGCCGCCTCGACGGTTTACATGAGCCACTGCGGTGACATTGTCTGACTGAATCAGAACTGGTTTGTCGCGAAGTAATGCCTCCGCTTGACGTAGGGCGTTGTATATGGCCCTCAACTCCAGGACGTTGATGTGGAGACAAGTCTGTAGACTTGACCAAAGACCTTGGAAATTTCTTCCCTGTGTGACTGCTCCCCAACCTCGGAGGCTTGCGTCCGTGGTCACCAGGATCCAGTCCTGAATGCCGAACCTGCGGCCCTCTAGGAGGTGAGCACTCTGCAGCCACCACAGGAGAGATACCCTGGCTCTGGGGGACAGGGTGATCCGCCGATGCATATGTAGATGTGACCCGGACTACTTGTCCAGCAGGTCCCATTGGAAGGTTCTCGCATGGAACCTGCCGAAGGTAATGGCTTCGTATGATGCCACCATTTTCCCCAGGACTCGAGTGCAGTGATGCACTGACACCTGTTTTGGCTTCAATAGGTTCCTGATCAGAGTCATGAGTTCCTGAGCTTTTTCCGTCGGAAGAAAAACCCTTTTCTGGTCTGTGTCCAGAATCAAGCCCAAGAAGGTCAGATGCGTCGTAGGAACCAGCTGCGACTTCGGGATATTGAGAATCCAGCCGTGTTGCTGTAACACCTTCAATGAAAGTGACACGCTGTCCAGTAACTTCTCCCGAGATCTCGCTTTTATGAGGAGATCGTCCAAGTATGGGATAATTGTGACACCTCGCTTGCGCAGGAGCACCATCATTTCCGCCAGTACCTTGGTGAAAATCCTCGGGGCCGTGGAAAGCCCAAACGGCAACGTCTGAAACTGGTAATGACAATCCTGTACAGCAAATCTCAGGAAAACGCCTGATGAGGTGGAAATATTGGAACATGAAGGTACGCATCCTTTATGTCTAGGGAAACCATAAAATCCCCCCCCTTCCAGGCTGGCGATGACCGCTCTGAGCGACTCCATCTTGAACTTTACCTTTTTCAAGTATAGGTTCAGGGATTTTAAATTCAAAATGGGTCTGACCGAACCGTCCGGTTTCGGGACCACAAACAGGGTTGAGTAATATCCCCTCCCCTGTTGCAGTAGGGGAACCTTGACCACCACCTGTTGAAGATACAATTTTTGAATTGCATTTAACACTAACTCCCTCTCTGAGGGAGAAGCTGGCAGAGCCGATTTGAAAAACCTGCGAGGGGGGACCTCTACGAATTCCAGCTTGTATCCCTGAGAAACAATTTCTATTGCCCAGGGATCCACCTGTGAGAGAACCCAGATGTGGCTGAAAAGTCGAAGACGTGCTCCCACTGGAGCGGACTCCCTCAGGGGAGCCCCAGCGTCATGCGGTGGATTTTGCAGAGGCCGGGGAGGACTTCTGTTCCTGGGAACTAGCTGTGTGCAGCTTTTTTCCTCTGCCCTTACCTCTGGCAAGAAAGGACGATCCACGTACTTTTTTGCTTTTATTCCAACGAAAGGACTGCATTTGATAATGAAGCGCTTTCTTAGGCTGTGAGGGAACATAAGGCAAGAAATTCGATTTACCTGCCGTAGCTGTGGAGACGAGGTCTGAGACGCCTTCTCCAAATAACTCCACACCTTTGTAAGGCAAAAACTCCATATGCCTCTTCTAGTCGGCATCCCCCGTCCACTGTCGGGTCCATAAGACTCGCCTAGCGGAAACAGACATAGCGTTTATTCTGGAACTTAGTAAACAAACATCTCTTTGAGCAACCCTCATATATAATACAGCATCTTTTATATGCCCTAGGGTCACTAAAATGGTATCCTTATCTAGGGTCTCAATCTCCGCTGATAAGAAATCAGTCCATGCAGCCACAGCACTACAAACCCAGGCCGACGCCATGGCTGTTCTAAGTATTGTACCAGAATGTGTGTAAATGGACTTCATGGTAACCTCCTGCTTGCGATCAGCAGCATCCTTGAGGGTAGCCGTATCTTGGAATGGCAGCGCTATCTTTTTTGATAAGCGTGTCAATGCCTTGTCCACCTTAGGAGAGGATTCCCATCGTATCCTATACTTTTGCGGGAAAGGATACGCCATAAGAATCCTTTTGGGAACCTGCAGTCTCTTGTCTGGGGTTTCCCAAGCTTTTTCGCATAATTCGTTAAGCTCATACGAGGATGGAAAGGTGACCTCCGGCTTTTTCTCTTTATACATGTGTACCCTCGTGTCAGGGACAGGGGGTTCCTCTGATATGCAAAGCCTCTTTTATTGCAATAATCATATATCGAATACCCTTAGCCACTTTTGGCTGTAATTTTGCATCATCGTAGTCGACACTGGAGTCTGAATCAGTGTCGGTATCTGTGTCAACAATTTGGGATAGTGTGCGCTTCCGAGACCCCGAAGGACTTGTCGACATTGGGACAGGCATGGTTTGACTTCCTGACTGTTCCCTAGCCTCAGCTTTGTCTAATATTTTGTACAATAAATTCACATTAGCACTTAAGACATTCCACATATCCATCCAGTCAGGTGTCGGCGCTGCCGACGGAGACCTTGCATTCATACACTCCCCCTCCTCCTTAGGTGAGCCTTCAACCTCATACATGTCGACACACGCGTACCGACACACCCCACACACACAGGGAAGCTCTTTTCTGAAGACAGGTTCCCCACCAGGCCCTTTGGAGAGACAGAGAGAGAGTATGCCAGCACACACCCCAGCGCTATATGACCCAGGAAAAAACACAGAATGTTTTACCCAGTAGCGCTGTTATAACTTTATACACGCCAATTATGTGCCCCCCCTCTTGAAAAACCCACTGTCACCGTCAGTAAGCAGGGGAGAGTCCGGGGAGCTTCCTCTCAGCGCTGTGCTGTGGAGAAAATGGCGCTGGTGAGTGCTGAGGAAGAAGCCCCACCCCCTCGGCGGCGGGCTTCTGTCCCGCTCAAAATCTATCAAAACATGGCGGGGGCTCTTTATATACATGTACAGTGCCCAGCTGTACATGTATATATATGCTTTTGCCATAGGAGAGGTTTATACTGCTGCCCAGGGCGCCCCCCATGCGCCCTGCACCCTTACAGTGACCGGAGTGTGTGAGGTGAACGGGAGCAATGGTGCACAGCTTCACCACTGTGCGTTACCTCTATGAAGATCAGACGTCTTCTGCCGCCTCTGAAGTCTTCTTTCTTCTCATACTCACCCAGCTTCTATCTTCTGGCTCTGCGAGGAGGACGGCGGCACGGCTCTGGGACGGACGGCGAGGATGAAACCTGCGTACCAATCCCTCTGGAGCTAATGGTGTCCAGTAACCTAAAAAACAGGACCTTGAAACTCAAAGAAGTAGGGCTGTTTCTCTCTCCTCAGTCCCTCGATGCAGGGAGTCTGTTGCCAGCCGGCTCCCTGAAAATAAAAAACCTAACCAAAATACTTTCTTACAGGAAACTCAGGAGAGCTCCCTGCAGTACACCCATCTCCTCTGGGCACAGTATCAAACTGAGGTCTGGAGGAGGGGCATAGAGGGAGGAGCCAGTGCACACCCAGAGCCTAAAGTCTTTCTTAAAGTGCCCATGTCTCCTGCGGAGCCCGTCTATCCCCATGGTCCTTACGGAGTCCCAGCATCCTCTAGGACGTTAGAGAAAATAAGTATCTGTCCAAAGATTCCCATTAAAAGGAGGAGTCTCTGTATCTTGTGGATGGGAAACATTTTTTAGTATAAAGTGATTTAATTAAATTCCATATAAAAGATTTCAGAAACACTACATTACTAAGCAGTGCTGGGAACTTGTGTCATTTGGGAGAAAGGGTGCGCTCCAGTGTGTTCACCAGCAGCAGCTTTGTGAGTGAGCGCAAGGTCCAATGGGCCTAATTCAGAGTTGATCGCAGCAGCAAATTTGTTAGCAGTTGGGCAAAACCATGGCCCTCATTCCGAGTTGATCGCTCGCAAGGCGAATTTAGCAGAGTTGCTCACGCTAAGCCTACGCCTACTGGGAGTGTATCTTAGCTTCTTAAAATTGCGACCGATGTATTCGCAATATTGCGATTACAAACTACTTAGCAGTTTCAGAGTAGCTTCAGACTTACTCGGCATCTGCGTTCAGTTCAGTGCTTGTCGTTCCTGGTTTGACGTCATAAGCACACCCAGCGTTCGCCCAGACACTCCCCCGTTTCTCCGGCCACTCCTGCGTTTTTTCCGGAAACGGTAGCGTTTTTATCCACACGCCCCGAAAACGCCGTGTTTCCGCCCAGTAACACCCATTTCCTGTCAATCACACTACGTTCGCCAGAGCGAAGAAAAAGCCGTGAGTAAAAATACTATCTTCATTGTAAAATTACTTGGCGCAGTCGCAGTGCGAATATTGCGCATGCGTACTAAGCGGAATTTCACTGCGATGCGAAGAAAATTACTGAGCGAACGACTCGGAATGAGGGCCCATGTGCACTGCAGGGGGAGGGGGAAGATATAAAATGTGCAGAGAGTTAGATTTGGGTGGGGTGTGTTCAAAAATAAGAATTTACTTACCGATAATTCTATTTCTCGTGGTCCGTAGTGGATGCTGGGGTTCCTGAAAGGACCATGGGGAATAGCGGCTCCGCAGGAGACAGGGCACAAAAGTAAAGCTTTTACAGGTCAGGTGGTGTGTACTGGCTCCTCCCCCTATGACCCTCCTCCAGACTCCAGTTAGGTACTGTGCCCGGACGAGCGTACACAATAAGGGAGGATTTTGAATCCCGGGTAAGACTCATACCAGCCACACCAATCACACCGTACAACTTGTGATCTAAACCCAGTTAACAGTATGATAACAGAGGAGCCTCTGAAAGATGGCTTCCTAAACAATAACCCGAATTAGTTAACAATAACTATGTACAAGTATTGCAGATAATCCGCACTTGGGATGGGCGCCCAGCATCCACTACGGACTCCGAGAAATAGAATTATCGGTAAGTAAATTCTTATTTTCTCTATCGTCCTAAGTGGATGCTGGGGTTCCTGAAAGGACCATGGGGATTATACCAAAGCTCCCAAACGGGCGGGAGAGTGCGGATGACTCTGCAGCACCGAATGAGAGAACTCCAGGTCCTCCTTTGCCAGGGTATCAAATTTGTAAAAATTTACAAACGTGTTCTCCCCTGACCACGTAGCTGCTCGGCAGAGTAGTAATGCCGAGACCCCTCGGGCAGCCGCCCAAGATGAGCCCACCTTCCTTGCGGAATGGGCCTTAACAGATTTAGGCTGTGGCAGGCCTGCCACAGAATGTACAAGTTGAATTTTGTTACAAATCCAACGAGCAATCGACTGCTTAGAAGCAGGTGCACCCAACTTGTTGGGTGCATACAGTATAAACAGCGAGTCAGATTTTCTGACTCCAGCCGTCCTTTAAATGTATATTTTTAAGGCTCTGACAACGTCCAACAACTTGGAGTCCTTCAAGTCGTCTGTAGCCGCAGGCACTACAATAGGCTGGTTCAGGTGAAACGCTGATACCACCTTAGGGAGAAAATGCGGACGCGTCCGCAGCTCTGCCCTATGTCGAATGGAAAATTAAATAAGGGCTTTTATAAAACAAAGCCGCCAGTTCAGATACTCTCCCGGCCGAAGCCAGGGCCAGTAACATAGTCACTTTCCATGTGAGATATTTCAAATCCACCTTCTTTAGTGGTTCAAACCAATTTGATTTGAGGAAATCTAAAACTACATTTAGATCCCACGGTGCCACCTTAGGCACCACAGGAGGCTGTATATGCAGTACTCCTGTGATAAAAATCTGGACCTCAGGGACTGAGGCCAATTCTTTTTGGAAGAATATTGATAGGGCCGAAATTTGAACCTTAATAGATCCCAATTTGAGACCCATAGACAATCCTGATTGCAGGAAATGTAGGAAAACGACCCAGTTGAAATTCCTCCATCGGAGCACTCCGCTGCTCGCACCACGCAACATATTTTCGCCAAATACGGCGATAATGCTTCGCGGTGACTTCCTTCCTTGCCTTTATCAAGGTGGGAATGACTTCTTCTGGAATGCCTTTTCCTTTTAGGATCTGGCATTCAAACGCCATGCCGTCAAACGCAGCCGCGGTAAGTCTTGAAAAAGACAAGTACCCTGCTGAAGCAGGTCCCTTCTCAGAAGTAGAGGCCACGGATCGTCCGTGACCATCTCTTGAAGTTCCGGGTACCAAGTCCTTCTTGGCCAATCCGGAGCCACTAGTCTTACTCCACTTTGCCGTATAATCCTCAATACCTTTGGTATGAGAGGCAGAGGAGGAAACACATATACCGACTGGTACACCCAAGGTGTTACCAGCGCGTCCACAGCTATTGCCTGCGGATCTCTTGACCTGGCGCAATACCTGTCCAGTGTTTTGTTGAGGCGAGACGCCATCATGTCCACCATTGGTTTTACCCAACGGTTTAATAGCATGTGGAAAACTTCTGGATGAAGTCTCCACTCTCCCGGGTGAAGGTCGTGTCTGCTGAGGAAGTCTGCTTCCCAGTTGTCCACGCCCGGGATGAATACTGCTGACAGTGCTATCACGTGATTCTCCGCCCAGCGAAGGATCCTGGCAGCTTCTGCCATTGCCCTCACTGCTTCTTTTGCCGCCCTGTCTGTTTACATGGGCGACTGTCGTGATGTTGTCCGACTGGATCAACACCGGTCTTCCTTGAAGCAGAGGTTCCGCCTGGCTTAGAGCATTGTAGATTGCTCTTAGTTCCAGAATGCTTATGTGAAGAGACTTTTTCAGGCTCGACCACACTCCCTGGAAATTTCTTCCCTGTGTGACTGCTCCCCAGCCTCTCTGGCTGGCACCCGTGGTCACCAGGATCCAATCCTGCATGCCGAATCTGCGGCCCTCCAATAGATGAGCCTCCTGCAACCACCACAGAAGGGATACCCTTGTCCTCGGCGACAGGGTTATCCGCAGGTGCATCTGAAGATGCGACCCTGACCATTTGTCCAACAGATCCCTTTGCATGGAATCTGCCGAAAGGGATTGCTTCGTAAGAAGCTACCATTTTTTCCCAGGACTCTTGTGCATTGATGTACAGACACCTTTCCTGGTTTTAGGAGGTTCCTGACCAGGTCAGATAACTCCTTGGCTTTTTCTTCGGGAAGAAAAACCTTTTCTGAACTGTGTCCAGAATCATCCCCAGGAACAGCAGACGAGTTGTCGGCATTAATTGGGATTTTGGAATATTCAGAATCCATCCGTGCTGCTTTAGCACCTCTTGAGATAGTGCTAAACCCATCTCTAGCTGTTCTCTGGACCTTGCCCTTATTAGGAGATCGTCCAAGTATGGGATAATTAATACGCCTTTTCTTCGAAGAAGAAATATTATCTCGGCCATTACCTTTGTAAAGACCCGAGGTGCCGTGGACAAACCAAACGGCAGCGTCTGAAACTGATAGTGACAGTTTTGTACAACGAACCTGAGGTACCCCTGGTGTGAGGGGTAATTGGAACGTGGAGATACGCATCCTTGATGTCCAAGGATACCATAAAGTCCCCTTCTTCCAGGTTCGCTATCACTGCTCTGAGTGACTCCATCTTGAACTTGAACTTCTTTATGTACAGGTTCAAGGACTTCAGATTTAGAATAGGCCTTACCGAGCCATCCGGCTTCGGTACCACAAAAAGAGTGGAATAATACCCCTTCCCTTGTTGTAGAAGAGGTACCTTGACTATCACCTGCTGAGAATACAGCTTGTGAATGGCTTCCAAAACCGTCTCCCTTTCTGAGGGGGACGTTGGTAAAGCAGACTTCAGGAAACGGCGAGGTGGCTCTGTCTCTAATTTCAACCTGTACCCCTGAGATATTATCTGCAGGATCCAGGGATTTACCTGCGAGTGAGCCCACTGCGCGCTGTAATTCTTGAGACGACCGCCTACCGCCCCCGAGTCCGCTTGCGAAGCCCCAGCGTCATGCTGAGGCTTTTGTAGAAGCCGGGGAGGGCTTCTGTTCCTGGGAAGGAGCTGCCTGTTGCTGTCTCTTCCCTCGTCCTCTGCCTCGTGGCAGATATGAATAGCCCTTTGCTCTCTTATTTTTAAAGGAACAAAAAGGCTGCGGTTGAAAGGTCGGTGCCTTTTTCTGTTGGGGAGTGACTTGAGGTAGAAAGGTGGATTTCCCGGCCGTAGCCGTGGCCACCAAATCCGATAGACCGACCCCAAATAACTCCTCTACGCATCGCCTGTCCACTGTCGTGTCCATAAAGCTCTTCTGGCCGAAATGGACATAGCACTTACCCGTGATGCCAGTGTGCAGATATCTCTCTGTGCATCACGCATATAAAGAAATGCATCCTTTATTTGTTCTAACGACAGTAAAATATTGTCCCTGTCCAGGGTATCAATATTTTCGATCAGGGACTCTGACCAAACTACCCCAGCACTGCACATCCAGGCAGTCGCAATAGCTGGTCGTAGTATAACACCTGCATGTGTGTATATACCTTTTTGGATATTTTCCATCCTCCTATCTGATGGATCTTTAAGTGCGGCCGTCTCAGGAGAGGGTAACGCCACTTGTTTTGATAAGCGTGTTAGCGCTTTGCCCACCCTAGGAGGTGTTTCCCAGCGCTCCCTAACCTCTGGCGGGAAAGGGTATAAAGCCAATAACTTCTTTGAAATTAGCAGTTTTTTATCGGGGCACCCCACGCTTCATCACACACGTCATTTAATTCTTCTGATTCGGTAAAAACTACTGGTAGTTTTTTCACACCCCACATAATACCCTGTTTAGTGGTACCTGTAGTATCAGCTAAATGTAACATCTCCTTTATTGCCAAAATCATATAACGTGTGGCCCTTTTGGAAAATACGGTTGATTCGTCACCTTCACTACCGGAATCAGTGCCTGTGTCTGGGTCTGTGTCGACCGACTGAGGCAAGGGGCGTTTTACAGCCCCTGACGGTGTTTGAGGCGCCTGGACAGGCACTAAGTGAGTGTCCGGCCGCCTCATGTCGGCAAACGACTGCTTAAGCGAGTTGACGCTATCCCGTAATTCCACAAATAAGGCATCCATTCTGGTGTCGACCCCCTAGAAGGTGACATCCTCATATTTGGCAATTGCTCCGCCTCCACACCAATAACGTCCTCATACATGTCGACACACACGTACCGACACACAGCAGACACACAGGGAATGCTCTATACGAAGACAGGACCCACTAGCCCTTTGGGGAGACAGAGGGAGAGTCTGCCAGCACACACCAAAAAGCGCTATATATGACAGGGATAGCCTTATGATTAAGTGCTCCCTTATAGCTGCTTTTATATTAATATATATTGCCATTTATTTTGCCCCCCCTCTCTGTTATACCCTGTTTCTGTAGTGCAGTGCAGGGGAGAGACCTGGGAGCCTTCCTGACCAGCGGAGCTGTGACAGAAAATGGCGCCGTGTGCTGAGGAGATAGGCCCCGCCCCTTTTCCGGCGGGCTCGTCTCCCGCTATTTAGTACATTTAGGCAGGGGTAAATATCTCCATATAGCCTCTGGGGCTATATGTGAGGTATTTTTAGCCTTTTTAAAGGTTTACATTTGCCTCCCAGGGCGCCCCCCCCCAGCGCCCTGCACCCTCAGTGACTGCCGTGTGAAGTGTGCTGAGAGGAAAATGGCGCACAGCTGCAGTGCTGTGCGCTACCTTAAGAAGACTGCAGGAGTCTTCAGCCGCCGATTCTGGACCTCTTCTTGCTTCAGCATCTGTGAGGGGGCCGGCGGCGTGGCTCCGGTGACCATCCAGGCTGTACCTGTGATCGTCCCTCTGGAGCTTCATGTCCAGTAGCCAAGAAGCCAATCCATCCTGCACGCAGGTGAGTTCACTTCTTCTCCCCTCTGTCCCTCGTTGCAGTGATCCTGTTGCCAGCAGGAATCACTGTAAAATAAAAAACCTAAGCTAAACTCTCTAAGCAGCTCTTTATGAGAGCCACCTAGAATTGCACCCTTCTCGGCCGGGCACAAAAATCTAACTGGAGTCTGGAGGAGGGTCATAGGGGGAGGAGCCAGTACACACCACCTGACCTGTAAAAGCTTTACTTTTGTGCCCTGTCTCCTGCGGAGCCGCTATTCCCCATGGTCCTTTCAGGAACCCCAGCATCCACTTAGGACGATAGAGAAATGTAATTTAAATTGCAGTGTAAAAATAAAGCAGGCAGTATTTACCCTGCACAGAAACAAAATAACCCTCTCTGCAAATGTTATATCTGCCACACCTGCAGTGCACATTGGGGGTCATTTCGAGTTGATCGTAGCTTTGCTAAATTTAGCACAGCTACTATCAGGCACTCAGACATGCGGGGGAACGCCCAGCACAGGGCTAGTCCACCCCGCATGTCAGTGCCCCCCCCCCCCCCTGCTAATTGCAAAAGCATCGCCGCGGGCCACACCCAACCCTCCCGACCCCCCAACGGTCTGGCCACACCTGCGTTGGCCGGACTGCGCCCCCTAAACGGCGGCTTAATGTCGCCGTCCAGCCCCCTCCCGTCCAGCGACCGCCTCTGCCTGTCAATCAGGCAACGGCTTTCGGCGGTCTGGCATGCGCCGGCGCAGTTTCGACCCAATCGCTGTGCTGCGATAAACTGCAGCGACCGATCGGTCGGAATGACCCCCATGGTTTTGCCCAACTGCTAACAAATTTGCTGCTCGATCAACTCTGAATTACCCCCAATGTTTCCATATTAATAATACCAGCTGTCTGCCTACCCTGCTCCTAAAAATACCAGCAGTGTGACTGCCCTGCTACTACACACCATGTAATACCAGCTGTCTGTCTGCCGTTTCTAAAAACCAGATATCAGCTGTCTGCCCTGTCCCTACATACAAGAGAACATCAGCTTACTGCCCATACAAACGAGATACTATAAGCTATGTGCCTGCCCCTACACACCCCATAATATCACTGCCTGTGTGAACACTCCTACACACAAGATAATATCAGCTACCAGATAATGAGGCTGATCTGTGACTTTATGGAAATGCCAATACCAAACCTTTCCATGTTGTGCTTCTGAATATGCAAAGACTAAAGCTGGGTTCATACTATGACGACATGTCAGAGGCTGACAGAGCGGCCGATCCAGGTAAGTATACACACTTACAGATCGACTTATCAATACGTGATCCTGACATCACAGCTGGGAGGGTATTTGAATCTGCAGCAACGTACACACAGCCAGATGCGTTAATATATCTTCAGACAGATCGTCCATCTGCTGTGCTGCAAACCCACCCTCTGACCCGCTCGCAATATATTGGCCGTTTGATTAAACGGCAGATATATTTCTCAATATGTACCCTGCTTTAGATCTTCAGTTTGCCGGCGGCCAGCATACCGGCGCCGGAATCCCGATACCTTCTCTCACTCTTGGGGGTCCACAACCCCCCTGGAGGGAGAATAGATAGCGCGCCCGTAGCGTGGCGAGCCCGCAAGGGGCTCATTTGCGCTCGCCCAGCTGTCGCTATGCCGGCGGTCGGGATTCCGGCACCGGTATGCTGGCCGCCGGGAGCCCGGCCACAGGCATACCATAGTACACCCCTTTAGACACCCACTTGCAGTGTCTGTAAATGCTGAAAACAGGTTGGGACGTCCTCAGGTTTCTCCATTCAAGTATGGATGTGAGCGGTTGTCTGTGTAGGCAATCACTTTAACCAATACATATACGCAACACAACCAGAAGTCGGATCATCTCCATGCCTGTCTCTACACACAGGTTATTATCATCTGTCTGTCCATTTATTAGTATCATTTATTTGTAAGTCACCTTAAATGTCTGCAGTGCTGTAGAGAAAAAAATACTAAACAGTATTAACAGATATACAAAGGACAGCTGGGAGCAAAAGAGCCTGATCTACAAACCAGGTAGCAGCTGCCTGCCCTCCAGCTAATATCAGCTGCCTTTCCTGCCCACCAGCTAATATCAGCTGCCTGCCCTACCCCTGCACACCAGGTAACAGCAGCCTGCCCTGACAACAGCTAATAGCTGCCTGCCCTACCCCTGCACACCAGGTAACAGCTGCCCTGACAACAGCTAATATCAGCTGCCTGCTCTGCCCCTGCACACCAGCAAATATCAGCTGCCTGCCCACCAGATGAAAACAAGTGCCTACCCTGCCCCTAAACACCAGATAACAGCAGCTGCCTGTCCTGCCCCTGCATACCAGATAACAGCAGCTGCCTGCCCTGCCCACCAGATAGCAGCTACTTGCCCTGCACACCAGAATGCAGCTGCCTGTCCTGTCCCTGCATACCAAATAGCAGCAGCTGCCTACCCCTGCACACCAGCTGCCTGTCCTGTACCTCAGTTAACATCTAGAGTGTAAGCTTGCGAGCAGGGCCTTACTACCTCTATGATAGGGATGGCCATCGGTGGGTTATCCATCAATGGTACCATTGGTGGATAACTTCGATGGTGGGAAACCATTACTTTGCCCATCGATAGACACCATTACGTTAGTATTGAACTGGACGTGGACCAATCAGAGCCTGGGGCGTGGCTTCACTGGTGTCAGGGGGTGGAGTTATCCATTGATGGTGGGAAACCATCTGGTTCTTCCCCCATCGATGGTAAAAGTAATTACCATCGGTCATAGACCATCGATTATTTTGAATCATCGATGGTCAGTGTCCAACCCTACTCTGACTGTTTATTACCCAGTTTTGTTTTATCATTGTTGTTTCCAATTGTAAAGCGCAACTGAATGTGCTGCGCTGTATAAGAAACAGTTAATAAATCAATCAACTGCCTGCCTGACCACCCCACCCACACACGAGACAGTATCAACAACCTGTCCCTACCAGTAAATTCCAGCTATGTCTGCCCAGCCCATACACACATAGGTTAATATCAGCTACCTGCCTGCACTCTCCTACCCATCAGTAATCACCGACCTGCCTACCCGCCAGTTAATACATGATGCGGCTGTCAGTGCCTCCCTTACAGTCACACCTGATGATGCCAGTACCTGCCCTGCCCTATCCACCAGAAATTAACAGCTACGTCACCGTCAATCATCCCACATGCCCACAAATTCTGATTGGCTGTCTCTCCGAGCACTCTGCTGATTGGCTGACGTCGGCCTGGCGTGAGCTTGTTTCCTACACAGTCACCATCATAGCTTGATACGAACCGCCGTCTCCACGGATATGAGCGCACGGACTCCCCTGTACACCGCGGATCGGCGCTTTCACTCCCTCGCATGCGGTAACCGACAATAGCAACCCACAAAGCCGACTCGTCAGCTCCGCACCTGTATCCAGAGACGTTTTCCCACAGCAGGTAAGCACTGGCGCGCTGGGCTCGCAGGGATTTGTAGTCCGTCGCCATTTCCTCCGGTCCTGCAGTAGGCGAGGCTGGGCGTAGATAAGCACCTAGAAACTACAATTCCCGGCGAGCATTGCGAGGTGGGACGCGATGACGTAGGGTGAGGCGTAGTGATGTTGTTGTGTCGGGTGAAGATGGGCGGAGTGCGGGCATTGTTGGTGAATGGGGGCTGACAGCTGGCAGGCAGGTAGTTGTATGTATGGCTGCTGAGGGGTCTTCGTGTCTAGGCAATACCTTTCTCATTCATTACTGGTTATTGCTGGTCACTGCTGGCTGATTGATTTACCTTTCTTCCGCAGGGAGGTGAGACTGCAGCTTCCAGGCACCGTCATGAAGATCAAGGATGCAAAGAAACCATGTGAGTTGTACATCCACCCGTTAGCGCAGATGTCCTCTGGGTGTAATGTGTTGTGTTATTGTTTTTGTATTATGTTTACAGCATATACATTTGTCACAGACCAGTTGTGTAGGGGGAGTGCTTAGCTGTAGGGTAACCTGTAGGAAAAGTGGTTCAAGTTCAGTATGAAGTTAATGTAACTAAACTGCTTCAGAACACCAGTAAACTCGTTCTGAATATTTAGTAAACTGTGTGACATTATCAAGTATTAAGTATTAGTTAGTGTTAAATTAGTTTACAAATAGATGTAATTTAATATGGTTAATGGATTTGCGGGTGGCTTTCTTATTCGCCCCGATAGCTGGTGCTTATACCCTGATGCGGGGCATGCGAAACCAGATCTGCGATAAGTGCCCTATTTGGCATGACAAGTGTCATGAAAATACATAAGTCTGGGGGTATTTGTGTGACCTAATAGGATAAAGGTAATCAAATAAATCACAAAAGCCCCCCCCCCCCCCCCCCTTTCCTGTTTTTCACTGCTTCAGCACCATTGCCGCAAATTGGATACCCCTATTAATACTCTAAATAAGCTTGATGATCTGAATCAGTTTAGTTATGCTAATCTCAGGGGGCCCAATGTTCTGAACTTAAACTAGAAAAAAATTATTTAATTTAATTGATGTACACAATTTGATGGACACCGGAAAATATATCTATAGTGACTCATGCTGTAGAATTGTAGTGTTCCTGCTAGGATGCTGGCAGTGGTGTCGGGGCAGTTAGTTTGCACGTCCCAGCTGGCGTCTCTTTTGGGGGTGGTTTGGCCCCGTCAATGTCATTAGTGGGGACGTGCCTGGCATTTACAGAGGTGCTAGGCTACCACCAAGCTTTCCCTTTAATGTGAATAGATGCACAGTATTCACGCAACGGTAGCGGGCCGGCTGTTGTAGAAGGGCACCACGAAAGGGGCAGGGCGCATTTTGTTCTTTAGAAATCGGTCGCCCTGCTAAAACAGACTAGTGTTAACACTAAAATATTGTATCAACTCCAATCCTCAGGAAATCCCTACAGTACATGTTTTCCATATCTTCTGCTGGAGCACAGGTTTGTTAATTACTATTAGTGACTGACACATGGGGGGGATTTAAATGTTATTGCACCCCTGATCTCTCGTCTAAAGTGATGGGAGATCACGGGGCCCCCACTGATTACATGCATTGCATTCTGGTTTAGGTGCGCAAAGTACCTAAACCTGACTAAAGTAATGGGTGTGACCGTGAAAAAACCCATTTGGGCGCCCAAACGGGCCCCCCTATGCGCATTTCAGCTTGTTACCCGAGGGGGTAGCAAGCTGAAATGAAGTTGTTGCTCCTATCCGCAGCATCATTAGAATATTGCCGGCGGGCACGATAGTGGGAGGGGGCGGAGATTTGAATCTCGCCCTTTAAAAGATCCACAGGTGGTACTAATTATTTTACTTGCAGTTCTGTGAGGAAGCCTGAAAAACATGCACTGTTCCAGTAGATTATATCCCTACACCATTTCTTGGGAGTGTTTTTGGACTGTGCATGTTCCAGAGCTAAGCGTACAGTTGATGCAGAGTTGTGTAAAGAGGTGTTGCTAGGCTTCTCACTTAGGCATAGTAATGCCACTGTGTTATATGCAGACCTGGACTTAGGCATAAATACACCTGTTTCCGATGTTTCTTTCATACATACAGTACTGTAGTATTATGCACTGATGATAATGACTAGTATCATAGCAAGCATAATATAAGGGAGCAGTACAGACATAGGAAGGGTAAATATATTGTATTGTGGGAGTTTACCTCATATTTGAATCTGATCATGTCCTGTGAAGTTTGTCTACATTAGTTGTATAGTAAGCTAAATCTCCTTTAGTTACAGCAAAACAGGCACTTTTTGTGCACTAATTGTTTTGTATGAGGTAACTAAGATATATTTTGTTATTTGGGATATAATTGATTATATTGGCAACCTCTGGGGCAGATTCAATTAGCTGCGTGGCTTACTGCGCATGCCAGTTTGTAAGTTTTTTTTCAAGCTGTGTGTACTGTACATTGTAGTGCTGCTTGAGAGAAATGGCTATTTGTATATGCCACTAATAGACTATGCTTGGAGATACGCTTTAATCCCTTGTACATGACGGCATTTCTCTGACGTCCTAGTGGATGCTGGGTACTCCGTAAGGACCATGGGGAATAGACGGGCTCCGCAGGAGACTGGGCACTCTAAAGAAAGATTTAGGACTACCTGGTGTGCACTGGCTCCTCCCCCTATGACCCTCCTCCAAGCCTCAGTTAGATTTCTGTGCCCGGCCGAGCTGGATGCACACTAGGGGCTCTCCTGAGCTCCTAGGAAGAAAGTATATGTTAGGTTTTTTATTTTCAGTGAGACCTGCTGGCAACAGGCTCACTGCATCGAGGGACTAAGGGGAGAAGAAGCGAACCTACCTAAGTGGTGGTAGCTTGGGCTTCTTAGGCTACTGGACACCATTAGCTCCAGAGGGATCGAACACAGGACCCGACCTCGTCGTCCGTTCCCGGAGCCGCGCCGCCGTCCCCCTTACAGAGCCAGAAGCAAGAAGGTCCGGAAAATCGGTGGCTGAAGACTTCTGTCTTCTCCAAGGTAGCGCACAGCACTGCAGCTGTGCGCCATTGCTCCTCATGCACACCACACACTGTGGTCACTGATGGGTGCAGGGCGCTGGGGGGGGGCGCCCTGAGCAGCAATATTAACACCTTGGCTGGCGAACTGGCACCATATATAGCCCCAGGGGCTATATGGGTGCTTATTAACCCCTGCCAGAACTTTTACAACAACGGGAGAAAGCCAGACGAAAAAGGGGCGGAGCCATCTCCCTCAGCACACTGGCGCCATTTTTCCCTTACAGTTCCGCTGGAAGGAAGCTCCCTGGCTCTCCCCTGCAGTCCTGCACTACAGAAAAGGGTAAAAAAGAGAGGGGGGGCACAAATTAGGCGCAGTATAAATATATTATGCAGCTATAAGGGGAAAACACGTTTTTATAGGTGATATCCCTGTGATATATAGCGCTCTGGTGTGTGCTGGCATACTCTCCCTCTGTCTCCCCAAAGGGCTTTGTGGGGTCCTGTCCTCTGTAAGAGCATTCCCTGTGTGTCTGCTGTGTGTCGGTACTTCTGTGTCGACATGTATGAGGAGGAAAATGATGTGGAGGCGGAGCAAATGCCTGTGAATGTGATGTCACCCCCTGCGGGGTCGACACCTGTGTGATTGGACTTATGGAAGGAATTGCGTGAAAGTGTCAACTCCTTACACAAAAGGTTTGACGACATAGGACAGCCGGCTACACAGCTTGTGCCTGTTCCAGCGTCTCAAATGTCATCAGGGGCTTTAAAACGCCCGCTACCTCAGGTGACAGATACAGACGTCGACACGGATACCGACTCCAGTGTCGACGATGATGAGACTAGTGTACCCTCCAATAGGTCCACCCGTTACATGATTGAGGCAATGAAAAAATGTTTTGCACATTTCTGATAATACCCCAGGTACCACAAAAAAGGGTATTATGTTTGGTGAGAAAAAAACTACCTGTAGTTTTTCCTACATCTGAGGAATTAAATGAGGTGTGTGAGGAAGCGTGGACTTCCCCCGATAAGAAATTGATAATTTCAAAAGGGTTATTGGCAGCGTACCCTTTCCCGCTAGAGGATAGGTCACGTTGGGAAACACCCCCTAGGGTAGATAAGGCGCTGACACGCTTATCAAAGAAGGTGGCACTACCGTCTCCGGATACGGCCACCCTGAAGGAACCTGCTGATAGAAAGCAGGAAGCTACCCTAAAAGCTATTTACACACACACGGGCATTATATTGCGAACAGCGATTGCATCAGCTTGGATGTGCAGTGCTGCTGCTGCGTGGTCAGATTCCCTGTCGGATAATATTGATACCATGGATAGGGACAATATTTTGCTGACGATTGAGCATATAAAAGATGCAGTCTTATACATGCGTGATGCACAGAGGGATATTTGCCGACTGGCATCAAGAATAAGCGCTATGTCCATTGCCGCCAGAAGGGGGTTATGGACTCGGCAATGGTCTGGCGATGCCGACTCTAAGCGGCACATGGAAGTTTTGCCTTATAAAGGGGTGGAACTGTTTGGGGATGGTCTTTCGGACCTCGTGTCCACAGCTACTGCTGGGAAATCGACCTTTTTGCCACAGGCTGCCCCACAGCAAAAGAAAGCACCGTATTATCAGGTACAGTCCTTTCGGCCCCAGAAAAGCAAGAGGGCTAGAGGCTCATCCTTTCTGCCGAGAGGCAAAGGTAGAGGAAAAAAGCTACAACACACAGCTAGTTCCCAAGAGCAGAAGTCCTCCCCCGCGTCCGGTAAGTCCACAGCATGACGCTGGGGCTGCTCAGGCGGACCCGGGGACGGTGGGGGCCCGGCTCAGGAATTTCAGCGCTCAGTGGGATCTCTTACAAGTGGATCCCTGGGTTTTTCAAGTAATATCTCAGGGGTACAAGCTGGAATTCGAGACGTCTCCCCCCCCCCGCCGTTTCCTAAAATCTGCTTTACCGGCAACTCCCTCCGCCAGGGAGGCGGTGTTGGTGGCTATTCAAAAACTGTATTCACAGCAAGTGATTGTCAAAGTACCCCTCCTTCAGCAAGGAAAGGGTTACTATTCCACAATGTTTGTGGTACCGAAACCGGACGGTTCGGTGAGACCCATCTTAAATCTAAAATCCTTGAACACTTATATCAAGAGGTTCAAGTTCAAGATGGAATCGCTCAGGGCGGTTATTGCGAGCCTGTACGAGGGGGATTACATGGTCTCCCTGGACATCAAGGATGCGTACCTCCTTGTCCCCATTTACCCTCCTCACCAGGAGTACCTCAGATTTGTGGTACAGGACTGTCACTATCAGTTCCAGACGCTGCCGTTTGGGTTGTCCACGGCACCGAGGGTCTTTACCAAGGTAATGGCCGAAATGATACTCCTTCGCAAGAAGGGAGTTTTAATTATCCCGTACTTGGACGATCTCCTGATAAAGGCGAGGTCCAAGGAACAGTTGGTAGTGGGGGTAGCGCTTTCTCGGGAAGTGCTACAACAGCACGGCTGGATTCTCAATATTCCAAAGTCACAGCTGGTCCCGACGACACGTCTTCTGTTCCTGGGAATGATTCTGGACACAGACCAGAAAAGAGTGTTTCTTCCAGTGGAAAAAGCCGAGGAGTTGTCATCTCTAGTCAGAGACATCCTAAAACCGGGACAGGTGTCGGTACATCAATGCACACGAGTCCTGGGAAAAATGGTAGCTTCGTACGAGGCGATTCCATTCGGAAGGCTCCACGCAAGGACTTTCCAGTGGGACCTGTTGGACAAATGGTCCGGGTCCCATCTCCAGATGCAACAGCGGATAACCCTGTCGGCAAGAACCAGGGTGTCGCTGCTGTGGTGGCTGCAGAGGGCTCATCTACTAGAGGGCCGCAGATTCGGAATACAGGACTGGGTCCTGGTGACAACGGATGCCAGCCTTCGGGGCTGGGGTGCAGTCACACAGGGAAGAAATTTCCAAGGACTGTGGTCAAATCAGGAGATTTTGCTTCACATAAATATTCTGGAGCGAAGGGCCATTTACAATGCCCTAAGCCAAGCAAGACCCCTGCTTCAGAACCGGCCAGTACTGATCCAATCAGATAACATCACGGCGGTCGCCCATGTAAACAGACAGGGCGGCACAAGAAGCAGGAGGGCAATGGCAGAAGTCACAAGGATTCTCCGATGGGCAGAGAATCATGTGTTAGCACTGACAGCAGTGTTCATTCCGGGAGTGGACAACTGGGAAGCAGACTTCCTCAGCAGGCACGACCTCCACCCGGGAGAATGGGGACTTCATCCAGAAGTCTTCCAGATGCTGGTAAACCGTTGGGAAAAACCACAGGTGGACATGATGGCGTCCCGCCTCAACAAAAAGCTAAAAAGATATTGCGCCAGGTCAAGGGACCCTTAGGCGATCGCTGTGGACGCTCTAGTGACACCGTGGGTGTACCAGTCGGTTTGTGTTTCCTCCTCTACCTCTCATACCCAAAGTACTGAGAATAATAAGAAAGCGAGGAGTGAGAACTATTTTCGTGGCTCCGGATTGGCCAAGAAGAGCTTGGTACCCGGAGCTTCAAGAGATGCTTGCAGAGGACCCTTGGCCTCTGCCGCTCAGACAAGACCTGCTGCAGCAGGGACCCTGTCTGTTCCAAGACTTACTGCGGCTGCGTTTGACGGCATGGCGGTTGAACGCCGGATCCTAAAGGAAAAAGGCATTCCGGAGGAAGTCATCCCTACCCTGATCAAGGCCAGGAAGGATGTCACCGCAAAACATTATCACCGCATTTGGCGAAAATATGTTGCTTGGTGTGAGGCCAAGAAGGCCCCAACGGAGGAATTTCAACTGGGTCGATTCCTGCAAGCAGGTGTGACGTTGGGCCTCAAATTGGGGTCCATTAAGGTCCAGATCTCTGCCCAGTCGATTTTCTTCCAGAAAGAACTGGCTTCACTGCCTGAAGTTCAGACTTTTGTCAAGGGAGTTCTGCATATTCAGCCTCCTTTTGTGCCCCCAGTGGCACCTTGGGATCTCAATGTGGTTTTCACGTGAAAAGTCTGTTATCACTGCTAATTGAATATGGCCCATAATCTCCAAGCGTCCATTGCTGTATTGTGGACCTGGGTCTGGTGGGAAGGGTGGTGACCCGGGAATAACTCTGGTTCATCACCCAGGTGTGAACGGGGGAGTAAGTACTGAAACCACGACTCAACTCGTGTTCTGTGTCCAGGGTTTGAGCTGGGATAAAGGCGGAGATTATATCTGAAAGGGGTGTTAGGCAGTTTATAAATTTATCTTCCTAATAAAGAGACAAAATATTAAGTAATTTACTAAATACATTGATGAAGCCACAGTTCAGAAGCTCAGAGACCTTGGCAACGATAAATCGAGACACAACCAAGCAAGTAAATATTTGTCAAGTCATAATAATAATATTTTACTAGCTGCCTAGTCTTGTGAAAGTTCAATTTAGAAAACAACCAGTTTATTGTGTAATTTAGGGACATTTTTGAATGTGATGCTATGCATGTCACAAGAAACTTTAGAGAAGTGTCACAATGAACCCCTTCCTCTTTACTCCCATTGTTTTAATGGGGAAATATTATTTCACATCTTTAGCTAATCTGTTTAACTATATGAATATGGTTATTTTATGTAATCATTGTGTGGTGTGTAGGTGACCGCTGCTACAATATGTCATAAATGCTTTACATACGATTTCTTTTCAGCCAAGTAGTAATTTGCTGTATAGCAGTACTGATAAGGTGGTATGTTATTTATGTATTTTATATGTTGTAGAGGAAACTGATGGTTTTAACTTTTCATTAGAATTGTAAAATACTTTCTCACCAATGTTTAAGATGTTCTGATTGTTACCTAATCTGTTATGTGCTGTACATTATTTACAAACCACCGTTATTTCAAGGGTATATGTGCACTTGAGAGTTATTTTGTTTGTTTTCTGTAAGAAATGTACTTTGTCACATGAGCTGCACATCACACATGTGACACAGACACGTCATAATCATCGGTATGCATACATGCTGCAATATCTGAGCTGACAGAGTGTATTGCAGCACAATTATCAGGCAAGCAAACATCCCATTGCTGCCCGGTAACACCCATTTAGCCACAAGGGGAGATCTGACTGACTTTCATGGGACGCTTAAGTAGCCTGCAGTGCCACTGAGATTTATTTTACTAACTGTTGTGTTATATAGAGCAGTCATTCAGCAGCAATTTACAGAGTATTTCTCTAGCATCCATAAGGGATATTGGGGAATTAGTACGATGGGATATAGATTGGGTCCAAAGGAGCCGGTGCACTTTAAATTTCTTCACTGGGTGTGCTGGCTCCTCCCCTCTATGCCCCCTCCCACAGGCAGTTTAGGAAAAAGTGCCCTCAGGAGAGGATGCACACTCTGCAGCTCCAGAGAGTTTTCTTCAGTTTCTGTTAAATGTTTGTTGTTTTCGATATGCTGTTTGGGCAACAGCATACCTGCACTGTGGGAGTTAGGGGGGGGGGAGATCACCGGCCTTGCGAGATGCAGAGCCGCTTCCCCGCTGTAGGAACACCGTCCTGAGGGGTTGTTGTTCAGCGGGGCACTGCGCCTTGGCTGTCACAACCACAGCACACCACTGACATATGCCTGAGGGTGACGACTGTGGTGAGTACAAACCGGGGCCCCCGGTTTAAAATGCGGCTAAACGCGGGTGCGGCATACGTAACCCGATAGTCCCCCCATGTAGACTGGCTAAAAACAGCTTGAACTAGCACTTGTGTGATGTTTTTTTAAGCAAACGGGAGACATTGCCAGTATAAAAAAAATCACTAGCTCCGGTGCCACTTCAGAGCGGGACCAGAGGCATTTTGGCGTCTTCCTCTGCTTAATGCAGCCACAGACAGCGTGCGCACACACAGCGCTTCCTGCCTCGCAACACACGCTGGACAACTGGTACAGGGTGTAGCAAAGGGGGAGAGCCGCTACTGTACACTATCTGGGTCCTCTACAGGACAGAAATTATTAGTGTTACTGTGATATAATTACCTGTCAGCCTCACTGAGACTGTGCAGCTAGGGGGGTGCTGCTGTCTCTCCTATACAGTAAGGGCAGGCTTGAAAAGTATTTCCTGTCTGTGTGTATGTTCTTGTGCTTACTGTGAAACATGGGTAAACACAAGCTGTGCAGTGTGTGTCACACTAGATTCTCTCCAGGGTTATCGGATTCTGTTTCTTGTGAACAATGCAGCCAATCTTCACAAATCAGTGAAGGGGCTGGGGGAGAGGGTCCAGAGCCCTCTTGGCTAGGGTGACTTAAAACTATGATGCCTGATATGTCATCCCAGCTCACTGCAAATGTACAGAAAACTCAGCTACTACAACAGGCTGCTGTAGATTTAGCTGCTAGGGCAGATGTTACACATCCCCAAAATCTCACCCCCCCCCCCCCAATCTCATGCAGAAGCGTGGTTTGCCTGCTCTACTCTCTGATTCAGGTGAGGAAATACAGGAGGATGGGGCGGACTTGGATCCCGTTAGTGGGGATTCTGATTCTGCTCAGGGTATTGAACCCCTCATACTAGCTATATGGGATGTGTTAAAGCTCCCTCTAGAGGACGCTGCGTCACAGCAGTCGTTTTTCTTGACCCAAAACAAGCCTAACGTCACTTTCCCTGATTCTGCTGAGTTAGATGACTTATTCAAAATAGCCTGGAAAAATCCAGACAAAATTCCAAGTGTCAAAGTTTTTGCGCACTTTCCCATTTGCTCCTGAAGGTAGGATATTTTTGGGGTTGATGTATCAGTCTCTCGATTGTCTAAAAAGACAGTGCTGCCTGCCCTGGGCTCCTTTTACTATAAAAGATCCTGGGGACAGAAAAATAGAGGCTACACTCAAATCTATTTACAAGACCGGTCATAGCGGGTTGCTAGATGACACATGCTATTCATTCATGGGCCTCTCCGGGGCTATGCCTCTGGTCACTACGGTGACCCGCCTAAGGCACATTCAGGACGCTACACGCGCCCTGTGTGATTTGCTCAAGGAGATGGGGAATATTAATGCTAGGACTTCTGCCATGGCAGTGTTGGCATGCAGGGCTTTGTGGTTGCGTCAGTGGATAGGGGACGCAGAATCAAAGTGCAGTGTGGCATCCCTCCCTTTTTCAGGGGAATGGTTTTTTGGGGTTGAGTCACAACTGGGAAATCCACATTTCTCCCCTCTGGGGCCTGCTGGCTAGGCGTTCCTACCAAGGGCTGTCTGTTCAGTCCTTTCGGTCTAACGGATTTCGTTCTAGGTCCAGAGGTGCCTCTAATGCAAATAGAGGCATCAGAGGTAAGTCAAAAAGACGTGCAACCGCCGGTTCTCAGGAACAGAGCACCAGTTCTGCTTCCGCTAAGTCCTCAGCATGACGGTGCCCACCCACCCCGAGGAGATCTCGAGGTGGGAGCCCGACTGCATCTGGGTAAGCTCCTACCAGGATACCTTGGTAAAGGATCTCATTTCTCAGAGCTACAAGCTGGAGTTCGACGGTGCTCCTCCCCAACGATTTTTCAAATCAAGCTTACCAGCTTTGGAGGATATGCGGGTTATGTTGCAACAGGCTATCCTAAAGTTGGTCCAGTCCCATGTCATTGTCCCAGTACTGATACCACAACGAGGCAGGGGTTATTACTCCGACCTGTTTGTGGTTCCAAAGCCGGATGGCTCGGTACGACCCATTTTGAGCCTAAAGTCCTTAAATCCTTACCTAAAGGTTTTCAAGTTCAAAATTGAATCCCTGAGGGCAGTGATTGGGGGCCTGGAAGAACAGGAGTTCCTGGTTTCCTTGGATATCAAGGATGCCTACCTTCATATTCCAATTTGGCCACCTCATCTGGCTTTTCTGAAGGTTGCTCTACTGGACTATCACTACCAGTTCCCGGCACTACCCATCGTCTGTCCACTGCTCCAAGGGTATTCACGAAGGTGATGGCGGAGATGATGTTCCATCTCCGGGTCCAGGGCGTCAGTGTTGTACCTTACCTGGATGATCTTCTGATAAAAGCAAGATCCAAGAAGCTTTTATTGCTCCACATTGACCACACTATCCAACTTCTGTCACGCCATGGGTGGATTCTCAATCTACTGAAGTCCACCTGGAACCGACTCAGGGGCTCCTGTTCTTGGGGATGTTACTGGATACGGTGGCCCAGAAGGTGTTCCTCCCAGAGGACAAGGCGAGGACACTTCAGGAGATGGTCCGCATGGTGCTCCGACCTGCTCGTATATCCATCCATCTTTGCATCAGATTGTTGGGGGAAATGGTTGCCTCCTACGAGGCAACCAATATGGGAAGTTCCATGCCAGAACATTTCAATTGGATCTCCTGAGCAAGTGGTCCGGATCACATCTACAGATGCACCGGATGATTCGGCTGTCACCTCAGGCCAGGATTTCCCTCCTGTGGTGGCTGCAGTCCTCCAATCTCCTGGAAGGCCGGCGTTTCAGGAATCTGGATTGGACCCTCCTCAGTACAGATGCGAGGATGGGGTGCATTCACCCAGGGGGTGCAGTTCCAGGGCAAGTGGTCAGCCCACAAAGCCCTCCTTCCGATCAACATTCTGGAACTTCGGGCATTCTACAATGCTCTGCTTCAGGCCTCTCCTCTGCTCGCGAATCACGCGATCTAAGTTCAGTCGGACAACGCCACAGCAGTGGCTTGCGTCAATCAACAAGGAGGGACAAAAAGCAGAGCCTGCATGCGAGAGCTGTCAAAGATACTCCTCTGGATGGAAAGAAATATGAGCAATGTCTGCAATCTTCATTCTGGGAGTGGACAACTGGGAAGTGGACTTCCTCAGTCGTCACGACCTCCACCCGTGGGAGTGGGGACTCCACCCTCAGGTGTTTCAGCAGATCACCCACCGGTGGGGCTGCCCGCAGATGGACTTGAAGGCTTCTCGTCTCAACCACAAACTTCGCTGGTATTGCTCTCGAACCAGGGACCCTCAGACGAGGCAGTGGACGCACTGACGTCGCCTTGGCCTTACCGGCTGGTCTACCTGTTTCCTCAGATTCCGTTGCTCCCAAGGGTGCTCAAGCGACTCAGAAATCGGGGAGTCCAGGCAATTCTGATTGCCTCGGAGGGCGTGGTACGTGGATCTTCTGGACATGTCCGTCGAAGACCCTTGGCCTCTACCACTAAGAAGCGATTTTCTTCAACCGGGACCATTCGTCTACCCGGACTTACGGCGACTTCGTTTGACGGCATGGAGGTTGAGCGGAACATCCTAGCTCACAAGGGCCTTTCCAAAAAGGTTATTGCTACCATGGTTCAGGCCAGGAAAACTGTGACGTCAAAACACTATCCTCCTATCTGTAGAAGATATGTCTCTTGGTGCGAGGATTGCACCTATCCACCTGCGGAGTTCCACTTGGGACGTTTCTTAGGTTTCCTGCAGGCTGGTGTGGATAAGGTCTTAACGTCTGGGTTCCATTAAGGTCCAGATTTCAGTTTTCTTCCAGAAGAAATTGGCCCTGTTGCCAGAAGTTCAGACCTTCTTGCAAGGGATACTCCACATACAACCTCTTTTTGTGCCGCCTACGGCGCACTGGGATTTGAATGTGTTGTTGGAATTTCTACAGTCCTCCTGGTTTGAACCACTGATGACGGTAGAAGACAAGTACCTCACATGGAAGACTGTGATGTTACTGGCCCTGGCTTCTGCTAGGCGTGTCTCAGAATTGGGGGCCTTATTGTGTAAAAGTCCCTACTTGGTCTTTTACAAGGACAGAGCGGAGCTCAGGACTAGGCAGCAGTTCCTGCCGAAGGTCGTCTCTGCGTTCCACTTGAATCCAACCTATCGTGGTTTCCGTTCTGGCACTTCTGCTCCTCTGGAGGCTTTGAATGCTGTGCGAGCCTTGAAGATCTATCTTAAGAGAACGACTCTCATCAGAAAGACTGCTTCCTTGTTCGTGCAGATGTAACATGTGCAGAGAGTTGGATTTCGGTGGGTTATTTTGTCTCTGTGCAGGGTAAATACTGGCTGCTTTATATTTACACTGCAATTTAGATTTCAGTTTGAACGCACCCCACCCAAATTACTCTCTCTGCACAAGTTATATCTGCCCCTCCTGCAGTGCACATGGTTTTGGCCATCTGCTAACAAATTTGCTGCTACGATCAGGTCTGAATTGGGCCCTTTGTTCGAATCTATTGCACATAACATACATTTTTTTTTTCCTGCTATTGACACCTTTTTTAATAGTAATTTGACAAACTACAAAGGAAATTTATTTTTCTCTAACGTCCTAGAGGATGCTGGGACTCCGTAAGGACCATGGGGATAGACGGGCTCTGCAGGAGACATGGGCACTTTAAGAAAGACTTTGGATCTGGGTGTGCACTGGCTCATCCCTCTATGCCCCTCCTCCAGACTGTGCCCAGTGGAGACTGGGTGCTTTCAGGGAGCTCTCCTGAGTTTCCTGTAAAAGAAAGTATTTTAGTTAGGTTTTTTTATTTTCAGGGAGCCTGCTGGCAACAGACTCCCTGCATCGAGGGACTGAGGAGAGAGAAACAGACCCATTTCTCTGAGTTTCAGGGCTCTGTTTCTTAGGCTACTGGACACCATTAGCTCCAGAGGGATCGGTACTCAGGTCTCACCCTCGCCGTCCGTCCCAGAGCCGCGCCGCCGTCCTCCTCGCAGAGCCGGAAGAAAGAAGCCGGGTGAGTATGTGAGGAAAAGACTTCAGAGGCGGCAGAAGACACCTTGATCTTCATAGAGGTAACGCACAGCAGTGAAGCTGTGCGCCATTGCTCCCATTCACCTCCCACACTTCGGTCACTGTAATGGTGCAGGAGTGCAGGGCGGGGCGCCCTGGGCAGCAATAAACACCTCCTGTGGCAAATACACATATATACATGTACAGCTGGGCACTGTACATGTTTAAAAAGAGCCCCCGCCATGTTAGAAAATTTGAGCGGGACAGAAGCCTGCCGCCGAGGGGGCGGGGCTTCTCCCTCGGCACTCACCAGCGCCATTTTTTTCTCCACAGCACCGCTGAGAGGAAGCTCCCCGGACTCTCCCCTGCTTGACACACGGTGAAAGAGGATTTTAAAGTAGAGGGGGGGCACATAATTGGCGCATATACATGATACAAAAGCGCTACTGGGTAAACATTGTGTTTTTTTCCTGGGTCATATAGCGCTGGGGGTGTGCTGGCATACTCTCTCTCTGTCTCTCCAAAGGGCCTGGTGGGGAACCTGTCTTCAGAAAAGAGCTTCCGTGTGTGTGCGTGGTGTGTCGGTACGCGTGTGTCGACATGTCTGAGGTTGAAGGCTCACCTAAGGAGGAGGGGGAGTGTATGAATGCTAGATCTCCGTCGGCAGCGCCGACGCCTGACTGGATGGATATGTGGAATGTTTTAAGTGCTAATGTTAATTTCTCTGACGTCCTAAGTGGATGCTGGGACTCCGTAAGGACCATGGGGATTAGCGGCTCCGAAGGAGACTGGGCACAACTAAAGAAAGCTTTAGGACTACCTGGTGTGCACTGGCTCCTCCCACTAAGACCCTCCTCCAGACCTCCGTTAGATTCTTGTGCCCGGCTGAGCTGGATGGGGGGCTCTCCTGAGCTCCTAGAAAGAAAGTATATTTAGGTTTTTTATTTTACACAACAGACTCGCTGCAGCGAGGGACTAAGGGGAGAAGAAGCGAACCTACCTAACAGGTGGTAGTTTGGGCTTCTTAGGCTACTGGACACCATTAGCTCCAGAGGGATCGACCGCAGGACCCGACCTTGGTGTTCGTTCCCGGAGCCGCGCCGCCGTCCCCCTTACAGAGCCAGAAGCATGAAGTCCGGAAAATCGGCGGCAGAAGACTTCGGTCTTCACCAAGGTAGCGCACAGCACTGCAGCTGTGCGCCATTGCTCCTCATGTACACCTCACACTCCGGTCACTGATGGGTGCAGGGCGCTGGGGGGGGCGCCCTGAGGGCAATATATGACACCTTGGCTGGCAAATCTACATCATATATAGTCCTAGAGGCTATATAGATGTAAAATTACCCCTGCCAGTATTCCAGAAAAAGCGGGAGAAAGTCCGCCGAAAAAGGGGCGGGGCTTCTCCCTCAGCACACTGGCGCCATTTTCTCTTCACAGTGCAGCTGGAAGACAGCTCCCCAGGCTTTCCCCTGTAGTTTTCAGGCTCAAAGGGTTAAAAAGAGAGGGGGGGGGCACTAAATTTAGGCGCAATATATGTATACAAGCAGCTATTTGGGGAAAAATCACTCAGTTATAGTGTTAATCCCTGCATTATATAGCACTCTGGTGTGTGCTGGCATACTCTCTCTCTGTCTCCCCAAAGGACTTTGTGGGGTCCTGTCCTCAGTCAGAGCATTCCCTGTGTGTGTGCGGTGTGTCGGTACGGCTGTGTCGACATGTTGGATGAGGAAGGTTACGTGGAGGCGGAGCAGAGGCCGATAAATGGGATGTCGCCCCCTGTGGGGCCGACACCAGAGTGGATGGATAGGTGGAAGGTATTAACGGACAGTATCAACTCCTTACATAAAAGGCTGGATGACGTAACAGCTGTGGGACAGCCGGCTTCTCAGCCCGCGCCTGCCCAGGCGTCTCAAAGGCCATCAGGGGCTCAAAAAACGCCTGTTACCTCAGATGGCAGACACAGATGTCGACACGGAGTCTGACTCCAGTGTCGACGAGATTGAGACATATACACAATCCACTAGGAACATCCGTTACATGATCGCGGCAATGAAAAATGTGTTACGCATTTTCTGACATGAACCCAAGTACCACATAAAAGGGGTTTTATTTTTGGGGAGAGAAAGCAGCCAGTGTTTTGTTCCCCCATCAGATGAATGAATGAAGTGTGTAAAGAAGCGTGGTTTCCCCCAATAAGAAACTGGTAATTTCTAAAAAGTTACTGATGGCGTACCCTTTCCCGCCAGAGGATAGGTCACGTTGGGAGATATCCTTTAGGGTGGATAAGGCGCTCACACGTTTGTCAAAAGGTGGCACTGCCGTCTTAAGATACGGCCACCTTGAAGGAACCTGCTGATAAAAAGCAGGAGGCGATCCTGAAGTCTGTATTTACACACTCAGGTTATATACTGAGACCTGCAATTGCCTCAGCATAAATAGTGCTGCTGCAGCGTGGTCTGATACCCTGTCAGATAATATTAATACGCTAAGACAGGGATAATATTTTGCTAACATTGAGCATATTTAAGACGTTGTCTTATATATAAAGGATGCACAGAGGGATATTTGCCGGCTGGCATCCAGAATTAATGCAATGTCCATTCTGCCAGGAGGGTATTAGAAACCTGGCAGTGGACAGGTGATGCTGCCTGTAAAAGGCACATGGAGATTCTGCCTTATAAGGGTGAGGAATTGTTTGGGGATGGTCTCTGGGACCTCGTATCCACAGCAACAGCTGGGAAGAAAAATTTTTACCTCAGGTTTCCTCACAGCCTAAGAAAGCACCGTATTTTCAGGTACAGTCCTTTCGGCTTCAGAAAAGCAAGCGGGTCAAAGGCGCTTCCTTTCTGCACAGACAAGGGAAGAAGGAAAAAAGCTGCACCAGCAGCCAGTTCCCAGGATCAAAAATCTTCCCCTGCTTCCTCTGAGTCCACCGCATGACGCTGGAGCTCCACAGGTGGAGACAGGTGCGGTAGGGGCGCGTCTCGGGAACTTCAGGGACCAGTGGGCTTGCCCACAGGTGGATCTCTAGGTTCTGCAAATAGTATCACAGGGATACAGGCTGGAGTTCGAGGCGACTCCCCCTCGCCGTTACCTCACATCAGCCTTGCCTGCTGCCCTCGGAGAAAGGTGGTACTGGCGGCAATTCACAAGCTGTACTTCCAGCAGGTGAAATCAAGGTACCCCTCCTTCAACAAGGCCGGGGTTACTATTCCAAAATGTTGTGGTACCGAAACCAGACGGTTCGGTGAGACCCATTCTAAAATTGAAAGCCTTGAACACTTTTATATACGAAGGTTCAAGTTCAAAATGGAATCGCTCAGGGCGATTATTGCAAGCCTGGAGAATTTTCATGGTATCACTGGACATCAAGGATGATTACCTGCATGTCCCTAATTACCCTCTTCACCAGGAGTACCTCAATATTGTGGTACAGGATTGTCCTTACCAATTCCAGAAGTTGCCGTTGGTCTGTCCCCAGCACCGAGGTATTTACCAAGGTAACGGCCGAAATAATTATCCCGTACTTGGACGATCTCCTTATAAAGGCGAGGTCCGGGGAGCAGTTGTTCGTCGGAGTAGCACTATCTCGGGAAGTGCTACAACAGCACGGCTGGATTCTGAATATTCCAAAGTCGCAGCTGGTTCCTACGACGCGTCTACTGTTCCTGGGTATGGTTCTGGACACAGAACAGGATAAAAAGGGTTTCTCTCGGAGGAGAAGTCCAAGGAGTTGTTGTCTCTAGACAGAGACCTCCTAATACGTATACAGGTGTCGGTGCATCAATGCACGCGAGCCCTGGGAAAGATGGTTGCTTCTTACGAAGAAATTCCATTCGCCAGGTCCCATGCAAGGATTTTCCAGTGGGATCTGTTGGACAAGTGGTCCTGGTCGCATCTTCAGATGCATTGGCGGATAACCCTGTCTCCAAGGGTCAGGGTGTCGCTGTTGTGGTGGCTGCAGAGTGCTCATCTTCTAGGGGGCCGCAGATTCGGCATACAGGACTGGGTCCTGGTGACCACGGATGCCAGCCTTCGAGGCTGGGGGGGCAGTCACACAGGGAAGGAAAGGAGACTTCCCTACACATAAATATTCTGGAACTAAGGGCCATTTACAATGCCCTAAGTCAGGCTAGACCCCTGCTTCAACACCGGCCGGTGCTGATCCAGTCAGACAACATCACGGCGGTCGCTCATGTAAACCGACAGGGCGGCGCCCGAAGCAGGATGGCGATGGCAGAAGCCACAAGGATTCTCCGATGGGCGGAAAATCATGTGTTAGCACTGTCAGCAGTGTTCATTTCCGGAGTGGACAACTGAGAAGCAGACTTTCTCAGAAGACACGACCTCCACCCGGGAGAGTGGGGACTTCATCCAGAAGTCTTCCAAATGATTGTACACCGTTGGGAAAGGCCACAGGTGGACATGATGGCGTCCCGCCTCAACTAAAAGTTACAAAGATACTGCGCCAGGTCAAGGACCCTCAGGCGATAGCTGTGGACCCTCTGGTAACACCGTGGGTGTACCAGTCGGTGTATGTGTTCCCTTCTCTGCCTCTCTTACCCAGGGTAATGAGAATAATAAGGAGGAGAGGAGTATGAACTATACTCATTGTTCTGGGTTGGCCAAGAAGAGCTTGGTAACCAGAACTCCAAGAAATGATCCCAGAGGACCCATGGCCTCTGCCGCTCAGACAGGACCTGCGGCAGCAGGGGGCCTGTCTGTTCCAAGACGTACCGCGGCTGCGTTGACGGCATGGCGGTTGAACGCCGGATCCTGAAGGAAAAGGGAATTCTGGAGGAAGTTATCCCTACGCTATTTAAAGCTAGGAAAGAAGTGAACGCAAACCATTATCACCGCATATGGCGGAAATTTGTTGCGTACTGTGAGGCCAGGAAGGCCCCAAAGGAGAATTTTCAGCTAGGTCGATTTCTGCACTTCCTCCACTCAGAGGTGACTATGGGCCTAAAATTGGGTTGCATTAAGGTCCAGATTTCGGCTCTATCGACTTTCTTCCAAAATTGAACTGGCTTCACTGCCTGAAGTTCAGACTTTTGTTAAGGGAGTGCTGCATAGTCAGCCCCCGTTTGTGCCTCCAGTGGCACCGTGGGATCTCAACGTGGTGTTGGATTTCCTGAAGTTGCATTGGGTTGAGCCACATAAATCCGTGGAGCTATAATACCTCACGTGGAAAGTGGTCTTTCTGTGGGCCTTGGCGTCGGCCAGGCGTGTATCAGAATTGGCGGCTTTGTCATACAAAAGCCCTTATCTGTATTTTATATGGATAAGGCGGAATTGAGGACTCGTTCCCAATTCCTTCCTAAGGTGATATCAGTTTTTCATGTGAACCAACCTATTGTGGTGCCTGCGGCTACTTGGGACTTGGAGGATTCCAAGTTACTGGATGTAGTCAGGGCCCTGAAAAGTATATGTTTCCAGGACAGCTGGAGTCAGGAAAACTGACTCGCTATTTCTCCTGTATGCACCCAACAAGCTGGGTGCTCCTGCTTCTAAGCAGACGATTGCTCACTGGATCTGTAGTACGATTCAACTTGCACATTCTGCGGCTGGACTGCCGCACCCTAAATCTGTAAAAGCCCATTCCACGAGGAAAGTGGGCTCTTCTTGGGCGGCTGCCCGAGGGGTCTCGGCTTTACAACTTTGCCGAGCTGTTACTTGGTCGGGGTAAAAACGTTTTTGTAAGAGTCTACAAGTTTGATACCCTGGCTGAGGAGGACCTAGAGTTTGCTCATTCGGTGCTGCAGAGTCATCCGCACTCTCCCGCCCGTTTGGGAGCTTTGGTATAATCCCCATGGTCCTTACGGAGTCCCAGCATCCACTTAGGACGTCAGAGAAAATAAGAATTTACTCACCGGTAAATCTATTTCTCGTAGTCCGTAGTGGATGCTGGGCGCCCATCCCAAGTGCGGATTGTCTGCAATACTTGTTTATAGTTATTGCCTAACTAAAGGGTTATTGTTGAGCCATCTGTTGAGAGGCTAAGTTATATTTCATACTGTTAACTGGGTATAGTATCACGAGTTATACGGTGTGATTGGTGTGGCTGGTATGAGTCTTACCCGGGATTCAAAATCCTTTCCTTATTGTGTCGGCTCTTCCGGGCACAGTATCCTAACTGAGGTCTGGAGGAGGGTCTTAGTGGGAGGAGCCAGTGCACACCAGGTAGTCCTAAAGCTTTCTTTAGTTGTGCCAAGTCTCCTGCGGAGCCGCTAATCCCCATGGTCCTTACGGAGTCCCAGCATCCACTACGGACTACGAGAAATAGATTTACCGGTGAGTAAAATCTTATTTTATTGCACAAAAGATTAGACAAAGCTGAAGCTAGGGTACAGTCAGGGAGTCAACCCATGTCTGTCCCAATGTCGCCGGGACCTTCGGGGTCTCAGAAGCGCCCACTATCCCAAATAGTTGACACAGATACCGACATGGATTCAGACTCCAGTGTCGACTACGATGATGCAAAATTACAGCCAAAAGTGGCTAAATGTATTTGATATATGATTATTGCAATAAAAGATGTTTTGCATATCACAGAGGAACCCCCTGTCCCTGACACGAGGGTACACATGTATAAGGGAAAGAAACCTGAGGTCACCTTTCCCTCTTCACATGAGCTGAACGAATTATGCGAAAAAGCGTGGGAAACTCCAGACAAAAAACTGCAGATTCCCAAAAGGATTCTAATAGCGTATCCTTTCCAGTCACAGGACAGAATACAGTGGGAATCCTCCCCTAAGGTAGACAAAGCTTTGACACGCTTATCAAAAAAGATAGCGCTCCCATCCCAAGATACGGCTACCCTCAAAGATCCTGCTGACCGCAAGCAGGAGGTTACCTTGAAGTCCATTTACACACATTCTGGTACGTTACTCAGACCGGCAATTGCGTCGGCCTGGGTTTGTAGTGCTGTAGCAGCATGGACAGATTCCTTATCAGCGGATATTGAGACCCTTGATAAGGATACCATTTTAATGACCCTAGGGCATATAAAAGATGCTGTCTTTTATATATGAGGGATGCTCAAAGAGACATTAGTTTACTGGGTTCCAGAATAAACGCTATGGGGTATATTTACTAAGGTCCCGATTTTGACCGAGATGCCGTTTTTTCATCAAAGTGTCATCTCGGTAATTTACTAAACTCAAATCACGGCAGTGATGAGGGCATTCGTAATTTTTTGGAAGTCCAAGAAAAAAATTACGAATGAATACACCATCGGTCAAAACGCGGCTGTTTAAGTATGAATCTCGGTAATTTACTAAGAAGTGCAAAGCAAAAAAAAAACAAACACTGCCGTGAAAAATTACAACTCGTAAAAAAGTGCTTAAAAAAAAAACCAGACCTGCTTTTTTTTTACCGTGATTGGATAGGCATGCACGGATCCATGAGATCCGTGCATGTATATCAGTGGGAAGGGGTGGGAAAGTGGTTATTTTCCCAAAAAAAAATGCGTGGGGTCCCCCCTCCTAACCATAACCAGCCTCGGGCTCTTTGAGCCGACCCTGGTTGCAGAAATATGGGGGGGAAAATGACAGGGGTTCCCCCATATTTAAGCAACCAGCATCGGGCTCTGCGCCTGGTCCTGGTTCCAAAAATACGGGGGACAAAAAGAGTAGGGGTCCCCCGTATTTTTAAAACCAGCACCGGGCTCCACTAGCTGGACAGATAATGCCACAGCCGGGGGTCACTTTTATATAGTGCCCTGCGGCCGTGGCATCAAATATCCAACTAGTCACCCCTGGCCGGGGTATCCTGGGGGAGTGGGGACCCCTTCAATCAAGGGGTCCCCCCCCAGCCACCCAAGGGCCAGGGGTGAAGCCCGAGGCTGTCCCCCCCATCCAATTGGCTGCGGATGGGGGGCTGATAGCCTTTTGTGAAAATGACAAGATATTGTTTTTAGTAGCAGTACTACAAGGCCCAGCAAGCCTCCCCCGCATGCTGGTACTTGGAGAACCACAAGTACCAGCATGCGGCGGAAAAACGGGCGTAGTAGTAGTAGTAGTAGTAGTAGTAGTAGTAGTAGTAGTAGTAGTAGTAGTAAAAAAAAAATACCCAAAAAAAGACAAGACACACACCGTGACAGTAAAGATTTATTACATACATGCACACAAACATACATACTTACCTTATGTTCACACGCAGGTCGGTCCTCTTCTCCAGTAGAATCCAAGGGGTACCTGTTGAATAAATTCTTCTCACCAGATCCAGGGTCCTCGGGGCAACCATTTGTAATCCAGGTACTTGAATAAAATAACAAAACGGAGAGCCGAGCCACGAACTGAAAGGGGCCCCATGTTTTCACATGGGACTCCTTTCCCCGAATGCCAGAAACCCACTCTGACTTCTGTCTAAGTGGGTTTCTTCAGCCAATCAGGGAGCGCCACGTTGTAGCACTCTCCTGATCGGCTGTGTGCTCCTGTACTGAGTGACAGGCGGCACACGGCAGTGTTACAATGTAGCGCCTATGCGCTCCATTGTAACCAATGGTGGGAACTTTCTGCCCTGCGGTTGACCTAAAGTGACGTCACCGCTGAGCAGAAAGTTCCCACCATTGGTTACAATGGAGCGCATAGGCGCTACATTGTAACACTGCCGTGTGCCGCCTGTCACTCAGTACAGGAGCACACAGCCGATCAGGAGAGTGCTACAACGTGGCGCTCCCTGATTGGCTGAAGAAACCCACTTAGACAGAAGTTAGAGTGGGTTTCTGGCATTCGGGGAAAGGAGTCCCATGTGAAAACATGGGGCCCCTTTCAGTTCGTGGCTCGGCTCTCCGTTTTGTTATTTTATTCAAGTACCTGGATTACAAATGGTTGCCCCGAGGACCCTGGGACCCTGGATCTGGTGAGAAGAATTTATTCAACAGGTACCCCTTGGATTCTACTGGAGAAGAGGACCGACCTGCGTGTGAACATAAGGTAAGTATGTATGTATGTTTGTGTGCATGTATGTAATAAATCTTTACTTTCACGGTGTGTGTCTCTTGTCTTTTTTTGGGTATTTTTTTAGTAATAGTACTACAGGTACCAGCGGGCCCGTTTTTCCGCCGCATGCTGGTACTTGTGGTTCTCCAAGTACCAGCATGCGGGGGAGGCTTGCTGGGCCTTGTAGTACTGCTACTAAAAACAATATCTTGTCATTTTCACAAAAGGCTATCAGCCCCCCATCCGCAGCCAATTGGATGGGGGGGACAGCCTCGGGCTTCACCCCTGGCCCTTGGGTGGCTGGGGGGGACCCCTTGATTGAAGGGGTCCCCACTCCCCCAGGGTACCCCGGCCAGGGGTGACTAGTTGGATATTTGATGCCACGGCCGCAGGGCACTATATAAAAGTGACCCCCGGCTGTGGCATTATCTGTCCAGCTAGTGGAGCCCGGTGCTGGTTTTAAAAATACGGGGGACCCCTACTCTTTTTGTCCCCCGTATTTTTGGAACCAGGACCAGGCGCAGAGCCCGATGCTGGTTGCTTAAATATGGGGGAACCCCTGTCAATTTTTTCCCCATATTTCTGCAACCAGGGTCGGCTCAAAGAGCCAGAGGCTGGTTATGCTTAGGAGGGGGGACCCCACGCAATTTGTTTTTAAGTTTTACAGTGTTTATTGAAAAAAAAAAAAAAAATGAACCCCAGCACGGATCACACAGATCCGGCCGAGATTCATTTTGAAAAAGTCGGCAGTGTTTTGCTAATCACTGCCGTAAAAAACTGGAAAAAAAAACGAATGACATCGACATCGGAAAACCCGAAAATGCAGAATACGGCAGCTTAGTAAATTAGTCGTAATAAATTCAAAAAGTTGCATATTTACACTTTCGATGTCATTCGTGATTGAACTTTGACCTCAAACGGGAAAACACGAATCTTAGTAAATTTACCCCAATGTCTATTTCTGCTAGGCGAGTCTTATGGACCCAACAGTGGACGGGTGATGCCGACTCAAAGAGGCATATGGAGTTTTTGCCTTACAAGGGTGAGGAATTGTTTGAAGAAGGCCTCTCTGACCTCGTCTCCACAGCTACGGCAGGTAAATCGAAATTTTTGCCTTATATTCCCTCACAATCTAAGAAAGCTCCTCATTATCAAATGCAGTCCTTTCGTTCAAATAAAAGCAAAAGAGTACGTGGATCGTCCTTTCTTGCCAGGGGCAGAGGAAAGAAGCTGCACAACACAGCTAGTTCCCAGGAACAGAAGTCCTCCCCGGCCTCTGCAAAATCCACCACATGACGCTGCAGCTCCCCTGAGGGAGTCCGCTCCAGTGGGGGCACGTCTTCGACTTTTCAGTTACATCTGGGTTCACTCACAGGTGGATCCCTGGGCAATGGAAATTGTTTCCCAGGGATACAAGCTGGAATTCGAAGAGGTGCCTCCTCGCCGGTTTTTCAAATCGGCGCTACCAACTTCTCCCCTGGAAAGGGAGATAGTGTTACAGGCGATTCAAAAATTGTGTCTTCAACAAGTGGTGGCCGAGGTTCCCCTGCTTCAGAGAGGGAAGGGGTACTACTCAACCCTGTTTGTGGTCCCGTAACCGGACGGTTCGGTCAGACCCATTTTGAATTTAAAATCCCTGAACCTTTACTTAAAACGGTTCAAGTTCAAGATGGAATAGCTCCGAGCGGTCATCGCCAGCCTGGAAGGGGGGATTTTATGGTATCGCTGGACATGGATGCGTACCTGAGATTTGCGATACAGGATTGTCATTACCAATTTCAGACGTTGCCGTTTGGGCTTTCCACGGCCCCTAGAATTTTCACCAAGGTAATGGCGGAAATGATGGTGCTCCTGCGAAAGCAGGGTGTCACAATTATCCCGTACTTGGACGATCTCCTCAACCTCCTCCGAGGTTGGGGAGCAGTCACGCAGGGAAGAAATTTCCAAGGTCTTTGGTCAAGTCAAGAGACTTGTCTTCACATCAACATCCTGGAACTGAGGGCCATATACAATGCCCTACGTCAAGCGGAGACCTAACTTTGCGACCGACCAGTGCTGATTCAGTCGGACAACGTCACCGCAGTAGCTCATGTAAACCGCCAAGGCGGCACAAGGAGCAGAGTGGCGATGGCGGAAGCCACCAGAATTCTTCGCTGGGCGGAGAATCATGTAAGTGCACTGTCAGCAGTGTTCATTCCAGGAGTGGACAACTGGGAAGCAGACTTCCTCAGCAGACACGACCTGCATCCAGGAGAGTGGGGACTTCATCAGGAAGTCTTAGCACAGATTGCAAGTCGGTGGGGATTGCCCCAAATAGACATGATGGCGTCCCGTCTCATCAAAAAGCTACAAAGGTATTGCGCCAGGTCAGGAGATCCTCAGGCGGTAGCTGTGGACGCCCTAGTGACACCGTGGGTGTTCCAGTTGGTCTATGTATTTCCTCCTCTTCCTCTCATACCCAAGTTGTTGAGAATAATAAGAAAAAGAGGAGTGAGAACAATACTCATTGTTCCGGATTGGCCACGAAGGACCTGGTATCCGGATCTGCAGGAAATGCTCACAGAAGATCCGTGGCCTCTTCCTCTAAGACAGGACCTGTTGCAACAGGGTCCCTGTCTGTTCCAAGACTTACCGCGGCTGCGCTTGACGGCATGGCGGTTGAACGCCGGATCCTAGCGGAAAAAGGTATTCCGGATGAGTTCATTCCTACGCTAATAAAGGCTAGGAAGGACGTGACATCTAAACATTATCACCGAATATGGCGAAAATATGTTTCTTGGTGCGAGGCCAGGAATGCTCCTATGGAAGAATTCCATCTAGGCCGTTTTCTTCACTTCCTACAGACTGGAGTGAATTTGGGCCTAAAGTTAGGCTCCATTAAAGTTCAGATTTCGGCCTTATCCATTTTCTTTCAAAAGGAATTGGCCTCTCTGCCTGAAGTACAGACTTTTGTGAAGGGAGTACTGCATATTCAGCCTCCTTTTGTGCCTCCGGTGGCGCCTTGGGACCTTAACGTGGTGTTAAGTTTTCTTAAGTCACATTGGTTTGAACCACTTAAAACAGTGGAGTTGAAATATCTCACTTGGAAGGTGGTCATGTTGTTAGCCTTGGCTTCGGCTAGGCGAGTTTCGGAATTGGCGGCTTTATCACATAAAAGCCCCTATCTGGTTTTCCATATGGATAGAGCGGAATTGCGGACCCGTCCTCAATTCCTACCTAAGGTGGTTTCATCCTTTCATATGAACCAACCTATTGTCGTGCCTGTGGCTACACGGGACTTGGAGGATTCCGAGTCCCTTGATGTGGTCAGGGCTTCGAAAATTTACGTGGCCAGAACGGCTAGGATCAGAAAAACAGAAGCACTGTTTGTCCTGTATGCAGCCAACAAGGTTGGCGGCCCTGCTTCAAAGCAGACTATTGCTCGCTGGATCTGTAACGCGATTCAGCAGGCGCATTCTACGGCAGGATTGCCGTTACCAAAATCGGTTAAGGCCCATTCCACTAGGAAGGTGGGCTCGTCTTGGGCGGCTGCCCGAGGGGTCTATGCACTACAGCTGTGCCGAGCTGCTACTTGGTCGGGGTCAAACACCTTTGCAAAGTTCTATAAGTTTGATACCCTGGCTGAGGAGGACCTTGAGTTTGCTCATTCGGTGCTGCAGAGTCATCCGCACTCTCCCGCCCGTCTGGGAGCTTTGGTATAATCCCCATGGTCCTTACAGAGTCCCAGCATCCTCTAGGACGTTAAGAAAATAAGATTTTAAACCTACCGGTAAATCTTTTTCTCGTAGTCCGTAGAGGATGCTGGGCGCCCGTCCCAAGTGCAGACTATTTCTGCAAACTTTTATATAGTTATTGCTTTCATAAGGGTTATGTTATAGTTTTGTCGATTTTGGACCGATGATATGTTGTTGTTCATACTGTTAACTAGATTGTATATCACAGGTTATACGGTGTGATTGGTGTGGCTAGTATGAATCTTGCCCTTAGATTAACTAAAATCCTTTCCTCGTACTGTCAGTCTCCTCTGGGTACAGTTTCTCTAACTGAGTTCTGGAGGAGGGGCATAGAGGGAGGAGCCAGTGCACACCCAGATCCAAAGTCTTTCTTAAAGTGCCCATGTCTCCTGCGGATCCCGTCTATCCCCATGGTCCTTACAGAGTCCCAGCATCCTCTACGGACTACGAGAAAAAGATTTACCGGTAGGTTTAAAATCTTATTTTTACGTAAGATCACAGGTAATTTCCATGACCAGACCAATGTTCATTATTCTAAACTGCTTTAGTGTTGCTATGGATGTGTGCCTCCTTGTCTAGAAAGTGTTTTCCATTCTAAGCAGTTTCAGAGTACTGTTCTTGAGGAAAATAGACTTCTCTTAAGCAGTTCAGTGTCCTGTCACTTGACTGATACAGCCTCGGTTAGCACATGCTAATTTCTCTATCGTCCTAGTGGATGCTGGGGTTCCTGAAAGGACCATGGGGAATAGCGGCTCCGCAGGAGACAGGGCACAAAAAGTAAAGCTTTTCCAGATCAGGTGGTGTGCACTGGCTCCTCCCCCTATGACCCTCCTCCAGACTCCAGTTAGATTTTTGTGCCCGGCCGAGAAGGGTGCAATTCTAGGTGGCTCTCATAAAGAGCTGCTTAGAGAAAGTTTAGCTTAGGTTTTTTATTTTACAGTGATTCCTGCTGGCAACAGGATCACTGCAACGAGGGACAGAGGGGAGAAGAAGTGAACTCACCTGCGTGCAGGATGGATTGGCTTCTTGGCTACTGGACATCAGCTCCAGAGGGACGATCACAGGTACAGCCTGGATGGTCACCGGAGCCGCGCCGCCGGCCCCCTTGCAGATGCTGAAGTAAGAAGAGGTCCAGAATTTTTTTTTTTTTTTCTTTGTCCAATACATATGTATACCCATTCAGTTAAATAGTCAGTGTGTTCATGTCTTACCGTTAGTAGCTTCTATGTAGTATTTCCTGTCTAGTTTCCATAGGGCCCGATTCAGCATGGATCGCAGATTTGCGAAAAATCGCACATCTACAGTCTGTTACACTAACATGAGGGGGGGGACACCCCTCAGGGCAAGTCCGACCCGCATGCGGATCCAGTCAACAACCCCCCCCTTCCCCCGCACACATGCAAAATCAATGTTCAGTGGCAATGCTTTTGCATGTTTAGGGTAGCTCTAAACATGTGAAGGCATCGCCTCCGTGCAGACAGCTTCCTTCCATGTTTCTGGACGCAGCGGTTGCGTGTCACATTACGCAGCCGCTGCTGCCCGTTCCACAAACAGTCCGGACACGCCTGCATTGTCCGGTCTGTGCCCCCAAATAGCGCCACAATGCCCCTTAAACGCTGCCGCGATTCCCCTCCTGCCCCGCAAATGCCTCTGCCTATCAGTCAGGCAGAGGCATTCGCAGATGTGAGATGCTGTCACATCTCAGTGTGCACATGCGCAGTGTGGCTTCTGCGCATGTGCACGCTTCACAGGGCATCAGCATGCAAACGCTCCTGCAGTAGCGTTCCATGCTGACTTAGGCCCATAGTTACAATTACTTGGTTTTGTTTCCCCTCTAGTGTAATGCAACGAGTCACAAAGTCTGAAGGACATAGCTCCTCAATTAGTTTTGGAAATGGTTCTTATTTTTAGAACTAAATCAATCGGTAGTATACATACATATTTATTTATTTATTTTCTTTCTTTTTTTTTTTTCTTCCTTAACTATGGTCATGGTGATATGCAGAGGTTAAAGTGAGCCGGAACGGGGCGGATCTACGTTCCGTCAGTTTGCGTTCCGGCTCGCCTAACCCAGGAAAAAGTCGGGCGCCCGCTGAGATTTTGTTACCAGTGGGCGCCCGGCTTCTTCTCTCAGTGGCCGCCGGAGCTCACTCCTGAGTTCCGGTTTACGGCTCAGGCAGTGTGCGCGTGCGGCGCTACGGGAGAGACGTCAAGACGAAGAGCGGGAGGGCAGCAGCGGTCCGGGAGCGGGGCTAATGAGTTTTGTGGGGGGGGGTTTGTGTTTAGTTTTTTTTTTTTTTTGTATGTGTGTAAGCGGCGCTACTGGGCTGGGGGGCATCACGTCTGGCTGGGGGCAACACTACACGAGGCATTACCACTGGGGGCACTACTAATGAGGGCATTACATATGGGGTACTTTATAAGGGGCATCACTCCTTGGGACATAAGGGGCACTACTGAGGGCATTGTATAAGGGGCACTATTGCTGTGGCCATTGTGTGTATTTGGGGTGCTGCTACTGTGGACTTTATGTACAAGGGGCACTAATGTGTGGTGTAATGTTAATAAGATTGTGCTACCGTGCAGCATAAATTAAATTGAGGATACTATTGGGTGACCACGCCCATTTTTTGTGGCGCGCGCGCAATTCCTTTCATTTCATGGCCGTGGTGGAGAGGGAAGGGGGGGAGGGGGGAGAGAGTTCCACTACCTATTTAGGACCACTTTAAGCACTGGTGATATTAATGATTCATTGTGGGTATCTAGGAGCTAGTGCCTGTAATTTTCCTACACACTTACCTTACCTTACTTAAAATGGTTTGCAAACTAACTTTGCTGTTGCAATTAACAGTTGATTAAAGAAACGCAATGGTTATAACATTATAAAATTGTGTATTTTATTTCCTTAGCTTTCCCTTGGTTTGGCATGGACATTGGTGGAACCTTAGTGAAGCTGTCTTACTTTGAACCGATTGACATTACAGCAGAGGAAGAGCAAGAAGAAGTTGAAAGCTTGAAGAGTATCCGTAAATATCTGACTTCCAATGTTGCCTATGGTTCCACAGGCATTAGGGATGTCCATTTGGAATTGAAAGACTTAACTCTCTTTGGTAGAAGAGGAAACTTGCACTTCATTCGATTTCCCACCCACGACCTACCAAGATTCATTCACATGGCCAGGGATAAAAATTTCTCAACAATTCACACTGTCCTGTGTGCAACAGGCGGTGGTGCATATAAATTTGAAGAAGAGTTTAGAACGGTAGGTCATTTCTCTTCATGACGTAAAAGAAAAGGATCTGATTGTACTATTAAATATGTTTCTTTCTTATGTTTTAAGAAACTTCAGCACAAACTGTTTTTATTTTAATGTAGATTGGAAACCTACAGCTACACAAAGTGGATGAACTGGATTCTCTTGTTAAAGGCTTGTTGTACATAGATTCTGTTAGTTTTAATGGACAGGCTGAGTGCTATTATTTTGAAAACGCTTCACACCCCGAGCAGTGCCAGAAGATTCCCTTTAATCTGGATGACCCTTATCCTTTGTTAGTTGTAAACATTGGTTCTGGAGTCAGCATTCTCGCAGTCCATTCTAAGGACAGTTATAAGAGAGTCTGTGGTACAAGGTAATGAGCTTTTAAAGTCTTGGGGTTTTTGTGGTTTTTTTTATTTTTTTTATTCGATTAGCAATAAAAATAAGCTTATTCATGTCATTTATTTGTGTTCATAACAATTAAGCACAGAAAGGATTAAGTGAGAAAGTTATGGCACTTACAAGGCTAGTGAATAAGTAACAGTGATGAATCCTGTTCCAACTCTGTCTTTGCAGTCTGGGCGGTGGAACCTTCCTCGGTCTCTGCAGTTTACTGACAGGATGTGAAAGTTTTGAAGAGGCTCTGGAAATGGCATCATCTGGCGACAGCACCAACGCAGATAAACTAGTACGGGACATATATGGAGGAGACTATGAAAGATTTGGCCTTCCTGGCTGGGCGGTAGCATCAAGGTAAGAGAGAGTTTCTCTTAGTGATCATTTTCTTTCATTTTAGTTTGTAATACACCTGAAATATTTTTGGAATATGAACAGCTGTGCTGCTACTTATAGCATTCATTTTCTAAATGGCTCTAGAGATGAGGGTATAATTTATTTTCTCTGACGTCCTAGTGGATGCTGGGGACTCCGTAAGGACCATGGGGAATAGACGGGCTCCGCAGGAGACTGGGCACTCCAAAAGAAAGATTAGGTACTATCTGGTGTGCACTGGCGCCTCCCTCTATGCCCCTCCTCCAGACCTCAGTTAGAATCTGTGCCTGGCCAGAGCTGGGTGCTCCTAGTGGGCTCTCCTGAGCCTGCTAGTTAAAGAAAGTATTTGTTAGGTTTTTTATTTTCAGTGAGCTTCTGCTGGCAACAGACTCACTGCTACGTGGGACCGAGGGGAGAGAAGCAAACATACCTGTTCACAGCTAGGTTGTGCTTCTAAGGCTACTGGACACCATTAGCTCCAGAGGGTTCGAACACAGGCAGCTGTCCTCGATCGTCCGTTCCCGGAGCCGCGCCGCCGTCCCCCTCGCAGAGCCAGAAGATCAGAAGCTGGAAGACGGTCAAATCGGTCGGCTGAAGACTCCTGTATTCATTTAAGGTAGCGCACAGCACCGCAGCTGTGCGCCATTGCTCCCACTGCACACCACACACTCTGGTCACTGGGGGGGGGGGGGGGGGGCCTGGGCAGCAATTAGAGTACCATAAATCTACACGTAATACAGTCTGGACTGTATATGTGAAAAATCCCCCGCCATTTTCCTGTCACAGACAGCGGGAGAAGCCTGCTGCTGAGGGGGCGGGGCCTTCTTCCTCAGCACACCAGCGCCATTTTTCTTCACAGCTCCGCTGGAAGGACGCTCCCCAGGCTCTCCCCTGCAGTCTCCTGGAAGCTAGAAGGGTAAAAAGAGAGGGGGGGCACATAAATTTAGGCTCAAAAGGTGTTTATTAAGCAGCTATTGGGAAATCACTTCTTGTGGTGTATATCCCTGAGTTATATAGCGCTGTGGTGTGTGCTGGCATACTCTTTCTCTGTCCCCCCAAAGACCTTGTGGGGTCCTGTCCTCAGTCTGAGCATTCCCTGTGTGTGTGCTGTGTGTCGGTACGGCTGTGTCGACATGTTTGATGAGGAGGGTTACGTGGAGGCGGAGCAAGGGCAGATAAATGTGGTGTCGGTGCCGACACCGGATTGGATGGATATGTGGAAGGTCTTAAATGACAATGTAAACTCATTACACAAAAGGTTTGATGATGTTGCTGCCGGGGGACAGCCGGGCTCTCAACCCGGGCCTGCCCAGGCGCCTCAGAGGCCGGCAGGGTCTCAAAAACGCCCACTATCTCACTTGGTTGACACGGATGCCGACACGGAGTCCGACTCCAGTGTCGACGATGAGGCACAATTACAGCCTAAAATGACCAAGGCCATCCGATACATGATTATTGCAATGAAAAATGTATTACACATTTCAGAGGTTGACCCTGTCCCTGACAAGAGGGTAAATATGTTTGGGGAGATAAAGCAGCCAGTGACTTTTCCCCCGTCACATGAATTAAATGAGTTATGTGAAGAAGCGTGGTCTTCCCCTGATAAGAAAGTGGTGATTCCCAAAAGAATACTAATGGCGTACCCTTTCCCGCCAACGGATAGGTTACGTTGGGAATCCTCCCCTAGGGTAGACAAGGCCCTGACGCGCTTATCTAAGAGGGTGGCCTTGCCGTCTCAGGATACGGCCGCCTTAAAAGAGCCTAGGAAGCTATCCTGAAGTCAGTGTATACACACTCTGGTACTCTACTGAGACCAGCTATTGCTTCAGCCTGGATGTGCAGTGCTGTAGCAGCATGGACAGATACTCTGTCAGAGGAGTTAGATACCCTGGACAGGGATACCGTATTGCTAACCCTTGGCCATATTAAAGACGTTGTCTTGTATATGCGGGATGCCCAGAGGGACATTTGCCTGCTGGGCTCTAGAATAAATGCAATGTCCATTTCTGCTAGGCGGGTCTTATGGACTCGGCAATGGACAGGGGATGCCGACTCTAAAAAACACATGGAGGTTTTGCCTTATAAGGGTGAGGAGTGGTTTGGGGACGGTCTCCACAGTAACAGCTGGAAAGTCAACTTTCTTGCCACAGGCTTCCTCACAGCCTAAGAAAGCACCGTATTACCAAATGCAGTCCTTTCGTTCTCAAAAAAGCAAGAAAGTCAGAGGGGCGTCTTTTCTTGCTAGAGGCAGGGGTAGAGGAAAGAAGCTGCACCATGCAGCTAGTTCCCAGGAACAAAAGTCCTCCCCGGCTTCCACTAAGTCCACCGCATGACGCTGGGGCTCCACAGGCGGAGCCAGGAGCGGTGGGGGCGCGTCTCCGACACTTCATCAGTCAGTGGGTTCGCTCACAGGTGGATCCTTGGGCTATACAGATTGTATCGCAGGGATACAAGCTGGAGTTCGAGGTGACACCCCCCCCCCCCCCCCTCACCGTTACCTAAAATCTGCCTTGCCAGCTTCTCCCCCGGAGAGGGAGGTAGTCCTGGCGGCAATTCACAAGCTGTACCTCCAGCAAGTGATAATACTGGTACCCCCCCCCTTCAGCAGGGAAAGGGTTACTATTCCACACTGTTCGTGGTACCGAAACCGGACGGTTCGGTAAGACCCATTCTAAATTTAAAATCCTTGAACATTTACATGAAAAAGTTCAAGTTCATAATGGAATCGCTCAGAGCGGTCATTGCGAGCCTGGAAGAAGGGGATTTTATGGTATCTCTGGACATCAAGGATGCGTACTTGCATGTCCCCATTTATCCACCTCACCAGGAGTACCTCAGGTTTGTGGTACAGGACTGTCATTTCCAATTCCAGACGTTGCCGTTTGGTCTGTCCACGGCACCGAGAGTTTTTACCAAGGTAATGATGGTACTCCTTCGGAAGCAAGGAGTTACTGTTATCCCGTACTTGGACGATCTCCTCATAAAGGTGAGGTCCAGGGAACAGTTGTTGATCAGCGTAGCATACTCTCAGGAAGTGTTGCTACAACACGGCTGGATTCTGAATATTCCAAAGTTGCAGCTGTGTCCTACGACGCGTCTGCCCTTCCTGGGTATGATTCTGGACACAGAACAGAAGAAGGTGTTTCTCCCGGAGGAAAAGGCTCAGGAGTTAGTGACTCTGGTCAGAGACCTCCTGAAACCAAAACCGGTATCGGTGCACCACTGCACGCGAGTACTGGGAAAGATGGTGGCGTCATACGAGGCCATTCCCTTCGGCAGGTTCCATGCCAGGATCTTTCAGTAGGATCTGTTGGACAAGTGGTCCGGATCGCATCTTCAGATGCATCTGCTGATCACCCTGTCCCCGAGGGCCAGGGTGTCTCTTCTGTGGTGGCTGCAGAGTGCTCATCTTCTTCAGGGCCGCAGGTTCGGCATTCAGGACTGGGTCCTGGTGACCACGGATGCAAGCCTCCGCGGATGGGGGGCAGTCACTCAGGGAAGAAACTTTCAGGGCCTGTGGTCAAGTCAGGAGACTTGTCTGCACATAAACATACTGGAATTAAGGGCCATATACAATGCCCTGAGTCAAGCGGAGCCCCTGCTTCGAGACCAACCAGTGCTGATTCAGTCAGACAACATTACGGCAGTCGCCCATGTAAACCGCCAGGGCGGCACAAGAAGCAGGGTGGCAATGGCGGAAGCCACAAGGATTCTGCGTTGGGCGGAGAATCACGTGCAAGCACTGTCAGCGGTGTTCATTCCGGGAGTGGACAACTGGGAAGCAGACTTCCTCAGCAGGCACGACCTCCACCCGGGAGAGTGGGGACTTCATCAAGAAGTCTTCGAGCAGATTGGAAATCGGTGGGAACGGCCACAGGTGGACATGATGGCGTCCCGCCTAAACAAAAAGCTAAAAAAATATTGTGCCAGGTCAAGGGACCCTCAGGCGATGGCTGTGGACGCATTAGTAACACCGTGGGTGTTCCAGTCGGTATATGTGTTTCCTCCTCTTCCTCTCATACCCAAGGTGCTGAGAATAGTAAGAAAAAGAGGAGTGAGAACAATACTCATCGTTCCGGATTGGCCAAGACAGACTTGGTACCCAGAGCTACAAGAGTTGATCAGAGGACCCATGGCCTCTGCCTCTCAGACGGGACCTGTTGCAACAGGGACCCTGTCTGTTTCAAGACTTACCGCGGCTGCGTTTGACGGCATAGCGGTTGAACGCCGGATCCTAGCGGAAAAGGGTATACCGGATGAAGTGATTCCTACGCTAAGAGCTAGGAAGGATGTGACAGCAAAGCATGATCACCGCGTATGGCGGAAATATGTTGCTTGGTGTGAGGCCAGGAAGGCCCCTACAGAGGATTCCAGTTGGGTCGTTTTCTGCATTTCCTACAGTCAGGTGTGACTATGGGCCTCAAATTAGGGTCCATAAAGGTTCAGATCTCGGCCCTATCCATTTTCTTTCAAAAAGAACTGGCTTCACTGCCTGAGGTTCAGACGTTTGTAAAGGGAGTGCTGCATATTCAGCCTCCTTTTGTGCCACCAGTGGCACCTTGGGATCTTAATGTTGTGTTGGATTTCCTAAAATCCCACTGGTTTGAGCCACTTAAGACCGTGGAACTAAAATATCTCACGTGGAAAGTGGTCATGCTATTGGCCTTTGCTTCGGCTAGGCGTGTGTCAGAATTGGCGGCTTTGTCATGTAAAAGCCCCTATCTGATCTTCCATATGGACAGGGCAGAATTGAGGACTCGTCCCCAATTTCTCCCTAAGGTGGTATCGTTTCATTTGAACCAACCTATTGTGGTGCCTGCGGCTACTAGGGACTTGGAGGATTCCAAGTTGCTGGACGTAGTCCGGGCTTTGAAAATGTATGTTTCCAGAACGGCGGGAGTCAGAAAGTCTGACTCGCTGTTTGTTCTGTATGCAGCCAACAAGGTTGGCGCTCCTGCTTCGAAGCAGACTATTGCTCGCTGGATCAGTAGCACGATTCAGCTGGCTCACTCTGCGGCTGGATTGCCGCATCCAAAATCAGTAAAAGCCCATTCCACAAGGAAGGTGGGCTCTTCTTGGGTGGCTGCCCGAGGGGTCTCGGCTTTACAGCTTTGCCGAGCTGCTACTCGGTCGGGTTCAAACACATTTGCTAAGTTCTACAAGTTTGATACCGTGGCTGAGGAGGACCTTGAGTTTGCTCATTCGGTGCTGCAGAGTCGTCCGCACTCTCCCGCCCGTTTGGGAGCTTTGGTATAATCCCCATGGTCCTTACGGAGTCCCCAGCATCCACTAGGACGTCAGAGAAAATAAGAATTTACTCACCGGTAATTCTATTTCTCGTAGTCCGTAGTGGATGCTGGGCGCCCGTCCCAAGTGTGGACCTCTTCTGCAATACGTGTATATAGTTATTGCTTACTAAAGGGTTATTGCTATGAGCCATCCGTTGATTGAGGCTCAGTTGTTGTTCATACTGTTAACTGGGTATGGTTATCACAAGTTGTACGGTGTGATTGGTGTGGCTGGTATGAGTCTTACCCTGGATTCCAAATCCTTTCCTTGTAGTGTCAGCTCTTCCGGGCAAAGTTTCCCTAACTGAGGTCTGGAGGAGGGGCATAGAGGGAGGAGCCAGTGCACACCAGATAGTACCTAATCTTTCTTTTGGACTGCCCAGTCTCCTGCGGAGCCAGTCTATTCCCCATGGTCCTTACGGAGTGCCCAGCATCCACTACGGACTACGAGAAATAGAATTACCGGTGAGTAAATTCTTATTTTAATAAATGAGGGAGGCCCAAGGCGTTAGTTGTTTGAGCCATGTTACCCAGCTAACTGTAAATCCCCTTCATTTGATATATACATGTGGAACCATACAGAAACGTGCAATGCATGTAATTTATAGATAGTTTGCTTACTTACACCACACCGCTGTCATTTACCTGACCTTCCTAAATATATTTGATATCTGTTTTGTTTTTGTTTTTTTCTTCAGTTTTGGCAACATGATCTATAAAGATAAACGGGAATCTGTTAGTAAAGAAGATCTGGCTCGTGCTACATTGGTAACCATAACCAATAACATTGGCTCAATCGCACGAATGTGTGCTGTCAATGAGGTAAGATATAGTTTCTGAAGGGAAATAAAACTATTGCTTTTTTGTGAGCTAAAGTTTAGGTACTGTCCACAGTTACTTCTATAAGGGCATTTATAAAATACTAGTTACTAGCCCATCAAAGTAACTAAACAACGTAACAGTAATGTCAGCACCTACAGCTGTGTGGCCCAAATGGAGCAACACTCAAATTTCTCCATCAGCCCTATCTAGTGGCCGCTGGCGCGTATACAGTGGCGGATCTTGCCACGGGCAAGCAGGACTTTTGCCCGGGGCGCCGCCTTCCGGAGGGCGCCGGCGCCATCCGGAGGGCGCCGCACCATGGCAAGATCCTCCACTGTCAGTGTGCGCCCCCGCTGTGCCCCCCCTCCCGCTGTGAGAAGGGAACCAGACGCTAAGCGTCTGGTTTCCCTTCGTGGCGCTGGTCCTCCCCCGCTCTGAAGGGAATCAGACGCTAAGCGTCTAGTTTCCCTTCATGGAGAGGACCTTTGGTGTGCGGTGCGCGATGACGTCATCGCGCACCGCACAGCATTGTGGCATAGACGCTAATGGTCATAATTGACCTCTAGCGCTTATGCTGTGCTATGGGAGAGACGTCATGACTGACGTCTCTCCCATAGATCCGAGGAGAAGAGCGGCGCCGGTCTGCAGGGTCTGGAAACAGGAGCGGGGTACAGTAAGTATACTTTTTTTTTTTTCTTTTCTTTTTTCCCCCAGCGGCGCTACAAATGGGGGGCGTGACTGACCACGCCCCCATGTTAAGCCACGCCCCTAAATTTTGCCCGGGGCGCCGAAAGGGCAAGAACCGGCCCTGCGCGTATAATGGAGGTTGTAAAATTTAATGTAGTTGTGTGTTCCGTGCCAAATGAAGCTGTGCATTACATTCAACTGAATATGTTGTTTATCTGTCAAATGTGCTGATCCTAATACTTAACCACTTAACTGACGATTTATTTTGCAAAAAAACGTTCCAAAATTGTCGGGTTTTTTTATGAGTGAATTAGGTGAAGAACATGAATTTAACCCTATCCCGAATGATTTTAGTTAAAAGAAGAAAAACATTTTTTTTTTTTTGAATTTGTAAAAAAAAAAATTTCCCCAAACATCGAAACATCGATCGGGAACATCGCGACCATCGGAACATCGCGGCTTTCATTTTGAAAGCCCAGACAGCCTCGAGGTATGCAGGGGGGGTCTGGGGGCAGCTAGGGAGGGTTTATTTACACTCCCCAGCGGCTGCCATTGTCTGCAGCCGCTGGAGGGGGGAGATCCTGCCGTGCTGACCGATCGGCAGCACGGTAGACACAGGGAGAGAGTGCAGGGAGGCAGAGGGACCTTCCGGTCCCTCTGACAGCAGCAGCGGAGGGAAGTTTCCCTTCCCTGCCGCTGCTAACACTCTCTATCTGACTGGTCGCATCCCGTGCGACCAGATCACATAGAGCACTTGCAGGCATGGTCGCATCTGATGCGACCATGCCAGGCAAGTGGTTAATGAGTGCAAACTTACCCTCTTGCTGGGCAAGAGGAAGAAGCTCAAGAAGAACACCAGATAGTAATTCTATTAAAATTGAACATTATATGATATAACAAAAACTGTGGTTCTCAGAACACTAGTAATGGCCTATGTGTGCAGCCATCATGAAAGTATGGACACAGGCGGCAGTAAAGCCAGAAGTGCTTCAGTCCTAAAGTTATATGGCCAGAATCTGAATTGGCAACCAACAGTATTGGTGAAGCGGCAGGATCATTCTGTGTCTGGGTGACTGTACGAGAAAAGGACGACGATCCAAATTCTTTACGTCCTTCGGCTTCTTTATAGTGCTGCCTTGTTACATATGGATCAAGCAGCATTGTACAGGGCTATGAAGGCTGTAAGAGATGTATCCAGATCAAGAAAAGTATTTCTCTTACGTCCTAGAGGATGCTGGGGACTCCAAAAGGACCATGGGGTATAGACTGGATCCGCAGGAGCTTGGGCACACTGAAAAGACTTAAACTGGGTGTGAGCTGGCTCCTCCCTCTATGCCCCTCCTCCAGACCTCAGTTAGACTTTGTGCCCAGGACTGACTGTACACTCACTAGGGGAGCTCTCCTGAGTTTCTCTGGAAAAGACTTTGTTAGGTTTTTTATTTTCAGGGAGACCTGCTGGCTACAGGCTCCCTGCATCATGGGACTGAGGGGAGAGAAGCAGACCTACTTCTTCTTAGTTTAAGGGCTCTGCTTCTCGGCTACTGGACACCATTAGCTTCAGAGGGTTCGATCACTTGGTGCGACTAGCTGCTTGTTCCCGGAGCCACGCTGTCACCCCCCTCACAGAACACAGAAGTCGAGTGAGTATGAGAAGAACAGAAGACTTCAGGACGGCTGAAGACTTCAGTAACCAGGTACAGCGCAGCGGTATCGCTGCGCTCCATGCTCCCACACACACACACTTCTTCCAGCACTCACAGGGTGCAGGGCGCTGGGGGGCGCCCTGGGCAGCATGTTACTGAGTTTTCTTGGGCCGGCAGATGCTTATTCGGTGCCTTGGCACCGTTTTCGGGACCCCCGCCAGCATTTTCGTGATTTTGAATTTGGCGGGCTGAAGCACGCCGGGAGGGAGGGGGCGGAGCGTAGCCGCGCGGCTCACAGGCGCCAATTTCTCCTCACATGCGGCGTGCAGGAGACTCTGGTCCGACCCCTCCACAAGCTCCATTAAAGTAACGGGGAGCATATCGGGGGGGGGGGGGGGACACAGTAGCTGGTGCAGAATTGGTATTATTGGGCAGCGCTGGTACATATATTTTCGTTGGTGGGATATATGGGCGTTGGGGTGTGGGCTGGCATACTCCCTCTGTGTTTCTCTATCCAGGCTTCCTTATGGGCCTATCCCCTGGCTGAGGCATTGTGTGTGTTGGTGGGTCGATACTAGGTGTCGACATGTCTGAGGCTGAATGTTATTCACCGGAGGAGGTTATTGGGGGGGCAGATGCGGGTCTGGAGTTGGCTCTGTCGGCGCAGCCGACACCTGACTTGCTTGCACTGTTGAATACAATTAATTCTAATGTGACTTCTTTATCAAAGAGATTAGATAAATCTGAATCAGACACAGGTGTGGAAAAAATCCATGGAGGATGCTTTGTCGCAGGTACAGAGTCAGACCCCTTGGGGGTCGATAAAGCGGCCGTTTACTCAAGTGGTAGATACTGATACCGACACGGATTCTGAGTCCGATGTCGACTTCACTGAGGCTCCTTTACATCCAAGATTAGTTAAGAGTATTCAGTACATGATTGTGACTATAAAAGATGTGTTACGCATTTCTGAGGAACCTGCCGTACAGGAAACAAGGATTTGCTTGTTTAAAGAGAGAACCTGAGGTGCAGTTTCCCCCCTCTCATGAGATGAATACTCTTTGTGAAAAGGCTTGGGAGTCGCCGGACAAGAGGTGGCAGATTCCCAAGAGGATTTACATGGCGTATCCTTTTCCATCTATTGATAGGGGAAAATGGGAGGCGTCTCCTAATGTTGATAAAGCTTTATCTTGTTTGTCTAAGAAGGTGGCGTTTCCGTCTCCTGACACGGCAGCTCTCAAGGATCCAGCGTATCGCAAGCTGGAGACGTCTCTGAAGTCCATTTTCACTAATACGGGTGCATTGCTCAGACCTGATGTGGCGTCGGTATGGGTGAGTAGTGCTATTGCTAAATGGGCTGAGAATTTAGCTGCTGATATGGATACCCTTGATAAAGATACTGTTCTTTTGACTCTTGGTTATATCAAGGACGCTGCAGATTACCTGAAGGATGCGGCGAGGGATGTTGGTCTCTTGGGGTCAAGAGCCAATGCCATGTTGATTTCGGCCAGGAGGGCGCTGTGGATCCATCAATGGAATGCTGATGCCGATTCCAAGAGAGCTGTGGAAGCGTTACCCTTCAAAGGTAATGTCCTATTTGGGGAAGGCTTGGCGGACCTGGTTTCTACCGCGACAGCGGGTAAGTCGTCTTTTCTTCCCTATGTTCCCACACAACACAAAAAGCCACCACATCAGCAGATGCAGTCCTTTAGTCCAAATAAATACAGGCGAGGAAAAGGTTCGTCCTTTCTCGCTTCAAACGGTAGAGGAAGGGGAAAGAAGTAGCCTGCAGTGTCAGGCGCCCAGGACCAGAAGTCCGCCCCTGCCGCTACCAAGTCCACCGCATGACGCTGGGGCTTCCCTGGGGGAGTCCGAACCGGTGGGGGGCCGTCTGCAGTTCTTCAGTCGGGTCTGGGTCCATTCGGACTTGGATCCATGGGTTCTAGAGATTGTATCTCAGGGCTACAGGCTGGAGTTTCAGGAGACGCCCCCTCACCGGTTTTTCATGTCGACCCTGCCAGTGTCTCTTCCGGACAGGGAGGTGGTGCTGGCAGCAATACAAAAGTTGTGTCTTCAGAGGGTCATTGTTCCCGTTCCCCCGTCTCAGCGGGGGGAGGGATTCTACTCGAGCCTTTTTGTGGTGCCGAAACCGGACGGTTCGGTCAGACCGATTCTGAACCTAAAGTCCCTCAATCCATACTTGAAAGTTTTCAAGTTCAAGATGGAATCTCTTCGAGCGGTGATTGCCAGCCTAGAAGGGGGGTGGACTTTATGGCATCAGTGGACATAAAGGATGCCTACTTACACATCCCGATTTATCCTCCGCATCAAGCTTTCCTAAGGTTTGCGGTACAGGATTCTCATTACCAATTTCAGACGTTGCCGTTTGGGCTTTCCACGGCCCCGAGGATTTTCACCAAGGTCATGGCAGAAATGATGGTTCTCCTTCGCAGGCAAGGGGTTACAATTATCCCGTACTTGGACGATCTCCTGATAAAGGCGAGGTCCAAGGAACGCTTGCTGAGGAGTGTGAATTTGGTACTGTTGGAGCTCCGGGAGCACGGTTGGGTGCTTAATTTGCCGAAATCTCAGTTGATTCCGGCCACTCGGCTGTCTTTTCTGGGCATGATTCTGGACACGGAGTTACGAAGAGTATTTATTCCAGAAGAAAAAGCTCTAGAACTGCAGTCGATGGTCAGGGAACTTCTGCGACCGAAGAGTGTGTCCATCCATCACTGTACTCGGGTTCTGGGGAAAATGGTTGCGGCGTACGAAGCCATTCCGTTTAGCAGGTTTCATGCCCGGGTGTTTCAGTGGGATTTGCTGAGTAAATGGTCCGGGTCTCGCCTGCACATTCATCGGAAGATAAGTTTATCTCCCAGAGCCAGAATTTCTCTCCTGGGGTGGCTACAAAGTTCTCACCTCCTAGAAGGACGCCTTTTCGGTATCCTGGACTGGGTGCTTCTGACAACAGATGCAAGTCTCCGGGGCTGGGGTGCTGTCACCCAAGGAAGAAACTTCCAGGGTAGATGGTCGCTTCAGGAAGCGTCTCTCCACATAAATGTTCTCGAGTTGAAAGCCATTTACAACGGCCTGCTACAAGCAAGAAGCCTTCTTCAGGGTCGATCTGTCCTGGTACAATCCGACAACATCACAGCGGTGGCACATATAAACCGTCAAGGCGGAACAAGGAGCAGGGCGGCAATGGTGGATGCCACAAGAATCCTTCGCTGGGCGGAACAACACATGAGCGCCCTGTCGGCAGTCTTCCTACCGGGAGTGGACAACTGGGAAGCAGATTTCCTCAGCAGACACGATCTCCATCCGGGAGAGTGGGCTCTTCACCAAGAGGTTTTTGCGGAGGTGACAAAGCGTTGGGGAATTCCGTTTATCGACATGATGGCGTCTCGTCTCAACAGGAAGCTCCCGAGGTATTGTTCCAGGTCAAGAGACCCCCAAGCCAGCGCGGTGGACGCCCTGGTGTCTCCGTGGGTGTTTGTGTTCCCACCACTTCCTCTCATTCCAAAGGTACTGGGGATCATTCGGCGAACAAGGGTTCAGGCGCTTCTCGTCGTTCCAGATTGGCCAAGAAGGGCCTGGTATCCGGATCTTCAGGAATTACTTGGCCGCTTCCTCTGAGAGAGGACCTGTTGTTGCAGGGTCCGTGCGTGTTTCCAGACTTACCGCGACTGCGTTTGTCGGCATGGAAGTTGAGCACCAGATTTTAGCTCGTAAGGGTATTCCTGGGGAGGTCATTCCTACTCTCATTAAGGCTAGGAAGGAGGTTACGGCGAAACATTATCACCGTATTTGGAAGAAGTATGTTTACTGGTGTGAGACTAAAATGGCTCCTGCGGAAGTGTTTCATTTGGGTCGTTTTCTCCATTTTTTGCAGGCAGGTGTAGATGCAGGCCTGAAATTGGGCTCCATCAAAGTACAGATTTCGGCATTGTCTATTTTCTTTCAAAAGGAATTAGCTGTCCTCCCTGAGGTTCAGTCGTTTGTGAAAGGAGTATTGCATATCAATCCTCCGTTTGTACCTCCTGTGGCTCCATGGGATCTGGACGTGGTCTTACAGTTTCTCATGTCTCCCTGGTTTGAACCTATGCGTAAGGTTGAGCTGATGTTTCTCACCTGGAAGGTAGTCATGCTGTTGGCGCTGGCGTCTGCCAGGCGGGTGTTTGAGTTGGCGGCCTTATCTCATAAGAGCCCGTACTTGATTTTTCATTCAGATAGCGCAGAATTGCGGACTCGTCAACAATTTTTGCCGAAGGTGGTGTCTTCGTTTCACATTAACCAACCTATTGTGGTGCCGGTGGTTAGGGATGCTGTGGCAGTTCCAAAGTCTCTGAATGTGGTGAGAGCTTTGAAGATCTACGTCGCCAGAACGGCTGTTGCCAGGAAAACTGAGGCGCTGTTTGTCCTGTATGCTTCTAACAAGATTGGTCATCCTGCTTCAAAACAGACTATTGCACGCTGGATTTGTAGTACAATTCAGCAGGCTCATTCTTCGGCCGGGCTACCCATGCCGAAGTCAGTAAAAGCCCATTCTACCAGAAAAGTGGGCTCATCTTTGGTGGCTGCCCGAGGCGTCTCGGCTTTACAGCTTTGCCGAGCGGCCACCTGGTCAGGTGCAAACACTTTTGCTAAGTTCTATAAGTTTGATACCCTGGCTGAGGACCTCGCGTTTGCTCAGTCGGTGCTGCAGAGTCGTCCGCACTCTCCCACCCGGTCTGGAGCTTTGGTATAAACCCCATGGTCCTTTTGGAGTCCCCAGCATCCTCTAGGACGTAAGAAAATAGGATTTTGGTACTTACCGATAAATCCTTTTCTCCTAGTCCGTAGAGGATGCTGGGCGCCCATCCCAGTGCGGACTGTTACTTGCAATGTATTCTTGTTGGTTAACTTGGTTTATACACTGGTTGTGTATTTCTGGTTTTCAGCTTGTTGCTGTTATTTCATACTGTTATCTGGTTTACTGTTACTCCGGTGGTACGGTATGTTTGTGGTGTGGGCTGGTATATTTGTAGCCCTTAGTTTACACAAAAATCCTTTCCTCGAAATGTCCGTCTCTCCTGGGCACAGTTCCTATAACTGAGGTCTGGAGGAGGGGCATAGAGGGAGGAGCCAGTTCACACCCAGTTTAAGTCTTTTCAGTGTGCCCAAGCTCCTGCGGATCCCGTCTATACCCCATGGTCCTTTTGGAGTCCCCAGCATCCTCTACGGACTAGGAGAAAAGGATTTATCGGTAAGTACCAAAATCCTATTTTTAAGAATAAAATATTGTGCATTGGAAATCTAGTTCATTTTTAATGATACAATTAAATGTATTGTTTTTACTATACTGTAGTACTGAAATTAAGGGTAATGTGCATTCACTTTGTTCACATGACATGATACACACTTTAACATTTATGATTTTCAAAGTATCTTATTTAAATATGACTAAATTTTGCAGAAAATAGTATTTCCGTTTTTATTTGAAAGCACAAAATTAAATTTACTGTTGCCCTATTTGTTCTTTTAAGTTTAGTGCACATAGGAGTTTGTTTATTCCTCTACTTTGAATGTTTTCTATAAATTTGTACTAAGTATCTTGTAAACTGCACTTCTGAATGGCGTGCCAATGTTTCTCTTGCATCCCTATATAATATCTTTTATATCTGTGCCCCATGTTCACCTGCCAAAAGAAGTACTTGGTGTATATGAAATTGCTAGCAACTCGCATAGCAGTATTTATTATTAATAGTGCTACAGTGCAATACAATGTGGTGTAGTGGTACGGTATCATGATCATATAAGGTATGGCAATATTGGGGCTATGGCCAGGATACAGAGCCCCCTAAAATAACCAAGTAGTCGGAGATGAAGTATACCCCTCCCTGAATTTACTATACAGTGGTCTAGCATAATGTGTTTAACATACGCTTTCTCCAGTATCCTGTGCAGTTAAACAAACCAGTTAAAAGCTGTTACAGATTTAATTATTCTGCCTGCAGATGTGTCCTCATACCTCATTGCTACAGTTGCACCAAACATCCCCTCTGTGTGCCAGGTCCTGAGAGACACTGCTAGAAAAGTTTTTTTTTTTTTATTGTTTTTTTTTTTTTTTAATGCCGAAAAATGGCTCTTGGTTGAATGCAATATGACTAGGATGTACCAGGAGACTGCTGTTTAATTTGGTATGCAACACCGTGTGTGTGTATGTATGTACGTACGTGTGTATGTGTGTGTGTGTATATATATATATATATATATATATATATATAATTTCCAAAAACAAGCTGGCACTCATGAAGACTTAATAAATGCGCAGACACAGTAATGTGATCAGCGTTTCAGGGCTGCTGCCCTTTTATCAAGCCCTGAAACGTTGAGCACATTACTGTGTCTGCGCATTTATTAAGTCTTCATGAGTGCCAGCTTGTTTTTGGAAATATTGAATTACTTATTGGAGCAGGGCACCGGAGCATACACTGCATTAACCTCTGGAGTGCTGGACGCAAATTGGACATATATATATATATATATATATATATATATATATATATATATATATATATAATATGTAATATATATTATATTATATATATATCCATCTGAATCTTTGTATGCAGTGCTACAATGTAGCAGCTGCAACTTTTTCCAGTACAAGTCTCGTTGTGCTGTGTATACAGATTCTGGGGGATATTCAATTAGTGCCTACTTTTCCGACGGTCGGAAAATTGGCACTAATTCAAAAACTTACATTCAGTAGCTGGCGTTTTTGGCAGGTTTTTTTACTCCGTTTTCGCCATGCCTTTTCGACTTATTTTTAGGGGTGAAAATGGACGAAAAAACTGTCATGCCTGCAAATTCGGCAAAACGCGTGGATCGGCTGTGAATTTGCCATCCACGTGGTTTTCGACCGGGCAGATTTTTCGACAAGAACGGGCTTTGAATAGGTTGAATGTGAATTCCACCTACAAAGTGCCTTTTTTTTTTTTTATAAAAAATGGCACGAATTGAATACCCCCCCTCTGTTACACACAATATACAATTGTCACATATCCAATTAATCAACAGTCTCCTGGTGCGTCCTAGTAACATCACGTTGCAACTAGTACGCCTTTCACGCATGCCCTTTCTACCTGGGGTTTTGCCGGGGGTTGCGACTCTATGCGGGTCACTGCTATGTGTGACCAGACCCGACCTGGGTCGAGTGTATGGTGTCCAAGACCCTGCTCGGTACCAGGGTTAGTCCCAGCGACCGACCCATGTCGTCTGCAGTCTAAAAGGCATGACTTGGGTCTTTCCAAAAAAGGAGTTGATTGGCATGGACAGTAGCACTTGGAGAAGACATGGAAGACACTGGTCCCGTGTGAACCTCAACAACCCGGGAATAACCTAGACCCGTCTAGTGTGAAAGGGGGGTAAGGACAGATGGTGTAATGGTTAGCATTACTGCCTCACAGCACTGAGGTTCGATTCCCACCATGCTCCTAACTGTGTGGAGTTTGTATATTCTCCCTGTGCGTGCGTGGGTTTCCTCCCACAATCCAAAAATATACTGGTAGGTTAATTGGCTCCCTACAAATTAACCCTAGCATGAATGTGTGTGGTGTACATGTGGTAGGGAATATAGAGTGTAAGCTCCACTGGGGCAGGGACTGATGTGAATGGCCAAATACTCTCTGTAAAGCGCTGCGGAAAATGTGTGCGCTATATAAATAAGTGGTAATAAATAAGGACTGAAACGCTGTGTTCAGTGTCCAGGGTCCGAGCAGGGTAAAAGCTGGATTATATCTTTTAAAAGGGGTAATTAGTCATTGAGGGATATTCACTTACCCGCAACGAATGCCGGTGTAAAATTAGTGCTGGCGGGGGGGCTATCTGTTTAGCCTTGATAAGCCGGCGCATGCCGCTGCTTATATTCCCTATAACTGCTCCATTTTCATCCGTAATCGGGGCTATTTCACCCGAAAACACACAGGTTTCACTGAACCTGTGTGTTTACGGGGGTGTAACTGTAAATGCACTTTTTAACGGACGAGCTAATCAAATAGCCCATCCGCAACACCCGAAGAAACATTGGGGGTTTGAATTGAATAGCCCACATTTTCAGAAAAAAGGGATGCCCGACTCTAGCAAAGTTGCACGAAACCTGGCAGCTCACTCGTGTTAAACAAATCAAAATATGTTTTTTGTTTTTTTTTATATTTTAGATTCCTCAAAGTTGCCCCCTCTTGCTTTGATGACAGCTTTGCACACTCTTGGTATTCATTCTCTCTCTCTCTCTCTCTCTCTCTCTCTCTCTCTCTCTCTCTCTCTCTCTCTCTCTCTCTCTCTCTCTCTCTCTCTCTCTCTCTCTCTCTCTCTCTCTCTCTCTCTCTCTCTCTCCCCCTCTCCCCCTCTCCCCCTCTCCCCCTCTCTCTCTCTCTCTCTCTCTCTTATGAGGTAGTCTCTTGGAATGGTTTTCCAACAGTCTTGAAGGAGTTCCCAGAGGTGCTGAGGATTTGTTGGCTGCTTTTCCTTCACTCTGCAGTCCAACCATCTCAGTTGGGTTTAGGTCGGGTGATTGTGGAGGCCAGTTCATCTGACGCAGCACTCCATCACTTTCCGTCTTGGTCGAGTAGCCCTTACATAGTCTGAAGGTGTGTTTGGGGTCATTGTGTTGTTGAAAAACAAATGATGGTCCCAGTAAGCGCAAACCAGATGGGATGGCATGGCGCTGCAGAATGCTGTGGTAGCCATGCTGGTTAAGTCTGCCTTGAATTTTTAATCACCAACAGTGGCCCTCATTCCGAGTTGTTCGCTCGTTAGTGGTTTTCGCAACGGAGCGATTGGTCGCAAACTGCGCATGCGCAATGTTCGCAGAGCGCATGCGCTTAGTTATTTTACTCAAAAGTTAGGTATTTTACTCACGGCATAACGAGGAATTTTCATCGTTCTGGTGATCAGAGTGTGATTGACAGGAAGTGGGTGTTTCTGGGCGGAAACTGGCCGTTTTATGGGTGTGTGCGGAAAAACGCTGCCGTTTCTGGGAAAAACGCGGGAGTGGCTGGAGAAACGGGGGGGCGAACGCTGGGTGTGTTTGTGACGTCAAACCTGGAACTAAACTGACTGAACTGATCGCAGTGGCAGAGTAAGTCCCGAGCTACTCAGAAACTGCAAAGAAATTTCTATTCGCAATTATGCGAATCTTTCGTTCGCAATTCTGCTAAGCTAAGATTCACTCCCAGTAGGCGGCGGCTAAGCGTGTGCAATGCTGCTAAAAGCAGCTGGCGAGCGAACAACTCGGAATGAGGGCCTGTGTCATCAGCAAAGCACCCCCACACCATCACACCACCTCCTCCATGTTTCACAGTGGGAACCACACATGCAGAAACCACCACCTCACAAAGACACAGCGGTTGGAACCAAAAATCTTAAATTTGGACTCCTCAGACCAAAGTACAGATTTCCACTAGTCTAATGTCCATTTCTTGTGTTTCTTGGCCCAAACAATTCTCTTCTTGTTGTTCATCCTCAGTAGTGGCTTCTTCGCAGTAATTCGACCATGAAGGCCTAATTCACACAGTCTCCTCTGAACAGTTGATGTTGAGATTTGTCTGCTACTTGAACTCTGTGAATAATTTTATGTGGGCACTAATCTGAGGTGCTGTTAAGTAGCGGTTTCTGAGGCTGGCAACTCTAATGAATTTATCCTCTGCAGTAGAGGTTAATCTTGGTCTTCCTTTCCTGGGGCGGTCCTCATCAGAGCCAGTTTCATCATAGCGTTTGATGGTTTTTGCAACTGCACTTGAGGATACATTCAAAGTTGTTGAAATTTTCCGTATCGACTGACCTTCATGTCTTTAATGATGGACTGTCGTTTTCTCTTTTCTGAGCTGAGTGGTTTGTGTCATAATATGGATTACAACAGTAGTCAAATAGGGATGTCCACTGTGTACTAACCCTACCTCTAGACAATGCAACTGATGGCCTCAAACACATTAAGAAGGCCAGTAATTCCACAGATTGACTCTTGACAAGGCACACCCAGGAGACTACATCATGAAGCTGATTGAGAGAATGCCAAGAGTGTGCAAAGCTGTCATCAAAGCAAAAGTGGGCTATTTTGAGGAATCTAAAATATAAAACATATATTTTGATTTGTTTAACACTTTTTTTTTTGTTTACAACGTAATTCCGTATGTTCTTTCATAGTTTTGATGTCTTCAGTATTAATCTACAATGTAGAAAATAATTAAAATAAATACAAACCGTTGAATGAGAAGGCGTGTCCAAACTTTTGACTGGTAGTGTATGAGGACTCGTCTGTAAATTTAATAGATCCCAACCTTTTGTGGGTGGACAGACCTTCCAAAACGCATATCGTAAGCTTCATCTTTTCATAGTGTACCGCTATAAAAATATTGTATTAAATAATGAAGAAAATTAGAGTAATGATTTTTTTTATACAACTAAAGTGAATTTCAGGTATATGTAATAATTATTGTAAATCTGCGCAGCATGAGGTGCATCCATATGATTGATTACTGTGGTAGAGTGGGATGATTACTGTGCAGAGTGGGAGCTACTGGGTCTAATATATGACCCAGGTTATCTCGCTATATTAAAGAAAACTTTTGAACAATAATCTTTTATGGTTATTTTTTATTTTTTTTGTTACTCTCTAATATGGGGTACACACTTTGCTGATGGACCAACCGATTTTTGGTAAGCACGCACACACTTATGATCGGCCGCACAATATGTCTGGCCAGAAGAACCATTGCCCATCCACTTTTGGTGTAATTTTCAATGGTTCCTGTAGCTAACATAACGTGTGATCGTTTGGTCGTGTGTACCCACTATAACATATGATATATCTGTGAGAAACATTGGGGGTCATTCTGAGTTGATCGCCCGCTAGCTGTTTTTAGCAGCCGTGTAAACGAATAATCACCGCCCACAGGGGAGTATGTTTTAGCTGTGCAAGTGTGCGAACGCTTGTGCAGCCGAGCGATACAATAACAGTGTTTGCAGTTTCTGAGTAGGTCTAAACTTACTTAGCTGCTGCGATCACTTCAGCCTGTCCGGTCCCGGAATTTACGTCAGACACCCGTCCTGCAAACGCTTGGACACGCCTGCGTTTTTCCAACCACTCCAAGAAAACGGTCAGTTGACACCCATAAACGCCTTCTTCCTGTCGATCTCCTTGCAATCGGCTGTGCGAATGGATTCTTCGGTAAATCCATCGCACAGCAACGATCCGCCTGTGCATTGCGGTGCATACGCAGTAGTGACCTGATCCCTGCGCTGGGAAAAACGGCAGCGTGCGATCAGTTCGAAATGACCCCCGTTGTTCACAAATATATTGTGTGTACAAACACGTGCAGATTGGTACTGCAATATATCATTAGTCAGCTATATTATCAGTATATAGCTGTACCCAACATAATAGCTGATATGTCACTAATAAAAAATCTAATGTTAAAAAAAAAAAATATTATTTAAAACCTAAAACCCTTGGGTTTTTGTCCTCTTAATTTTCCATAATGTAGAGAGAGCACAAAATGAACCAAATAGTTAGGAAGCTCTTCTTGCGTCATATTTTTTACATTACATAGAATGAGTAAAATAATAAATGGTTTCTGTTTAATTTTTTTTTTGTTTTTTTTTACTAGCCCCTACCGTGCTTCTAGCCATGAAGCCAAACCAATTAATTAAATGACTCATATTTCAGAACACTGCAGTACTGTAAATTTACGGCTTGATTTTTATCTTCCAGAAAATAAATAAAGTTATTTTTGTTGGCAATTTTCTCCGTGTGAATACCCTTTCTATGAAGTTGCTTGCATATGCATTGGATTACTGGTCAAATGGTCAGCTGAAAGCACTTTTTCTGGAACATGAGGTGGGTAATAAGTTGTTTTTATTGCACGTGTGCATAAACTCGTAACTGTTTTATATGCTTTAAGAGTAGTTTTAACACAAGTGGAAAGAATATTGTTTAAAGCAGTCCTTCTTAATCTCAACTCTTGAGTATCGCCAACGGGTCATCTCTAGAGGATTTCTGTCTTTCTGTGGAAGCAGCTACAATAAGTACTGACTGACACATCAAAATAAATTAACTCTCCAATACATGATTAAAGAATTCCACAAAACCTGACCTGTTGGTAATAATTGAGGACTGGAGTTGGGAACCACTGGTTTATTTGTTCACTGAGGTTTCAAGTTATTTAAATATCCGTTTACACCACTCGAAAGTGGACGTAGTAGCATATAAATATAGAAATCCCTTTTAATTAATGCTATTGATACTATTTTTAGACTTTATTGTTGTTGGGTTTTTTTTTTGGGGGGGGGGGTTTCCTTTCCATCCCAGCTCACCTTTATCAATAATATTAAAATATATAGGATCAAATACAAATATTTGTGTTCCCATGTGAGCTGTACTTAATACATTTACTAGCCTATTTTTAAAAGGATAGAAGCTGGAGTAGAAGACAAAACTCTAGTGCTCCAGAATCCACTCTAGCCAATAGCTTGCCTGAAAGGTTTTCTTGGAGACTTGATCATGTTTGTTCTTTAAGCAGACAGTGTTCCCCTGCTGAAACAACTCTTGAATAGTGCACCTTGGCTTAACAAAGCTGAAGTTCTTACTTAGTTTTATAAGCTTTGAAGGGTTGCAATTGGTTATTGATACTATCTACATACAGAACAATTATTGAACTTGCTGGAAAAAAACGCTTTCATTTAGGTCTTTAGTTTTAATATTTGTGGGAGAAAAATATTTTATGGCTCAGATGTATTGTACCTTCCTTAGTTTGGTACAAGAAAGGATATTGAGGGACCATAGGTAGTGACTTGTGAGGATTTGAGCAAACTTATAACTGATTGTTTAGTTTCAGTTTGGCCTACTGCATTTGTAAGGGGCGCAAAACTGAGCAATTAAATTGTTTCTCTGTTCGGACACCCAATAGCCGTGGGAGATGCATTTCTAGGCACCGAAAAGAAATATGCGAAAAGTCCCATGGTTTAAGCACCTAAACGTGAGTTTTGTCGCACTAACCAGGACTTTAGACAAGAATTGCTGCTAATCGCAGCTAAACCCCGTCTGCTTGGGCGCTTAAAAAGTAATGGTCGCCGAATCAGGGCAACAATTGCTCTGATGGGTGACCAAAAAACATTTCACTCTCCCCCTATTTGTCTAAATGGAGGGATGTAAAGGCCATTCCTAATGTCACAGTACTTTTCACATTGGAACCATAGTGGCATTTATTAAAGCTCGTGTGACACATCTGAAGTAATGAAGACTATTTTTTAAAGGGTTCTGCTTTGTAAATTACTTGAATACTGTCAAATCATGAATTGTGGGTTTAATATCTGTTTCTTAACAGCATGATCAGTCCATAATTGCCCCACAGTAAAGTATATCTGTTGATAGAAAATATATGTTCTATCTGAACATGGATTTTACATTTTAGGAAATATATATATATTTTTTTTTTATTTATTTTTTTCAGTTTCAATGCTTTTTAGGTGTGCTTTTTATAATTTGTGACCTGTTGGGACTAATCTTTGTATTTATTTTTGCAGGGATATTTTGGTGCTGTCGGTGCTCTCTTAGGATTGCCCAATTTCTCCTGAACCGTGCTGTTTTTTCATGGTTTCTGGAAATGCTTGTTCTTTTTGAGTTATCCATCCTGTTTTTAATCAAAACACTTCAATGGAGAACAATACACAAACATAATGATTTATTTTTCTCTGTAAACATGTGAGAGACCAATTGGGTAGCTATCTGTGTCTCCGAGACCACCAGACTAAGGATGTTGTACAGTTCCTGCCTCCAAGCAGTAAATTACCCTCCATATAGAGCCAGTATTATAAACATGAGGCTATTTGGAGCTAATATTTCATCCATATCCATTCGATCCTGTATTATGGATGTCAAAAATTTCATTTGAATTAAAGGCATATGCTGTCCTTTAAATGACTAAATTCATGCAGACATTCCTTTTGTATGGTGGAAAGTCAGATTATTGGTCTTTCATCTGAAACTGAGGCATCTTTCTGTATTCATGCATTAAGGTTTGTGATGCGTTTTTTTTGTTTGTAAATATAGTGTTTGTAGAAATTTTCTAATGCATCAAATAAGTACATGTATATTTGCAATGGAATTGTTTTGCCTTAATGTTTTACCGATTGACCAACATCTTATTTCATGGTAGTTGACACTGCTTCAAAACCACCTATTCTGTACTATTTCAGTCAGCAACTGAAATACACAACGCTATTACCGCAGAAGTGGTTGTGATTTCTTGTATACAATGGGAACTAAACTTGTGACTACATCTTTGATCCTTGGTTAACTTGAGTCCACTATTACATGTGATGTGTAATTTTGTATACTGTCGAGTATTTGTAATGGTGAAGAGATGCCTTTTAGGCATATTTCTGCCTTATTACACCACGTAAAGCCATTGTACATGTACGTAGAAAATATTCTATATGCTAAGCATCAGTTTACGAATATATTTTGTTTTTACTGCTGAATAGTCAATGGGAAGAGAGTATACATTACAGAATGCGCTAAACATAACTGCAGTACATTTACTCAGCACCCTGGGGTTTGGGTGGGTGATTCAGTCTAACCTCAGTACATCCACCTATATTACCTGTTGCCTTATTATATGCTTGTAAGTATAGATAGGCTGTTCTTCCCACCAACTCCTGGTTAAAATGTAGATTCTTCTTTTGTATTTGTAGTGAATGGGAGGTAAGGAGCATACATTGATGTAGAGCGCAACACGTGTTATTATCAGATGTGTGCTCTCCTCCCTTGCTACTCCTTATACGGTGTTATGTAATATCAATGGATTACATTTCAAGCAGGAGTATGTGAATTAATATGCAATATGTTGTGTAAGTTCAAAAAGGTATTTAACTGGATATGTGCCATACAGAGCAAGTGTTTGCACTTACAGTGCATTATGGATAGAGGAAATTTGGCTGGCACAAATGATTTGCTGCTAACAAATTAACTGTGAATCCAAAGATGCATGTAAACTGGTACCTGTACAAAGGACGACATACCTTCTTTTTTTATTTTATTATTTTATACTTCTATACCATTTTCATTTATTTAATAATGGATTACACAGAATGTAAATATGGTTATACTCCTAAACGGTGTGTATACTGCTGGATTTTTCTCTTGCCACAAACTATTTGCAGGCACTAGTGTGAATAATCCTGCACCAGTACAGGCCACTGTTTCTAGGATCCTGGCAGTGATCCAGTTGCATATATATGTACCATGATCACAAATGCCATTAGTGTCTGTATACCAAGAAGCCATGGTTTCTCATAAGGAGCAGCTAATGCTAAGCCACTGGCTGAACTGGGATCACTGTTGTCTTATTTTAAGAATTGTGAAATTGTTCTTGTTCACGGTAATACCTGTCTCAAGGGTGGTTCATTCATTTGCTATTTAAGAACAGGGCAAACTTCAAGCATATCATTCTCAATGCTTACCATAATGCAGTACAGTGCTGATGTCCAGAAGGATTTTTGTTTTTGGAGCATTTAAAAATTATAGTACTATATTTGTGTCTTCATCTGCCTACCGACCTTGAATGGTCAACAATTCTAAGCAAGTTTGCCATAGCGTGGTGTAGGTATTGAGATAGTTCTTAATACTGTAACAAGGGTGCAAAAACATGGTAATTGGCGCTAAATTGTATAATTAAAAGCTTACACCATACAGTGTAAAAAGCTTCATATCAGTTTCTCAATCTTCAGCCATTTTCTATTGTGTGCGAATATTCTTTTCAAACGGTTTACATTCATATTTAAATGTTGTTTGTTGAAACCACCCCTACACACTCGCTCACTCACACACTCGCACTCTGTGAAATGTTCTCTGTGATTCAGCTACTTGAATATCATTCCTTTTGCAAAGTCCCTTATTTGAATGAGACCTTAAAGCACAGATTAAAAAAGATTTGGGGTATTGTTTTTGCCTGCTCTTTGAATTTCACTTCTGAAATAATAGCAAATATTGGTGGTTAGCTGTTCTCAAGCATAAACCAATGTACAAAACATAACTCTTTACTTTCTTTAGTTCTGTTTGGCATGTCACCATGGTATTTGCTTATCTGAGAATTCTCTTTTTATGCTACTTTTATCAATTATATTTTCTGTTTCAGTCTAAAACAAAATGAAAAATTTGAGTAAAGTGCATAATACTTTAATGTCTTAATTCAATGGCATGCCTCCTTTAGATTGAAGAGCAGATTGGTCAACTTTCCAAGTTCATTTTACATAAAATAGAATTTAGCAACATAGCATATCCTTTCCCAACAGGCTGCAGCCTAACTACAACTATTCTGTCGCATGCTTAGCCTGATTAATACAATGGTACACACCTTTTACAGTACATTACAAAATAAAAAAATAAATATATATATATATATATATATATCATATTTTGCGGAATTTACATTCTGGAAGCATATTACACAGTCTAAAAAATGTGTGTTATGGGGATACAGTAACATAGGTGTTGATGTATCGGAGAGTGCAGAAGTTCCCCATAGCAACTAATCAGCTTTGAGTAAGCATTTATTAAGTGCATTCTTTAAGGGGGGGGGTTTCATAGGGTTGACCACTGGTCGTCAACAGTGACTAAGTCGACACCTAAAATAGGTCAACACAAGCATTAGGTTGACATGAGTTTAAAAAAAAAAATTTGGGTGTAGTTTTTCTTCGTACAGTGACCGGAGAACCCCATTTGGTGCAGTGTCTCCTTGCAGCTTCGGGCAAGGTGCCTTGCTGCGCTCGGCACAGGTTACCGTTTCCAATAGTAGTCCACGTGAATCGTAAAGTATGAACAATTTTTAAAAATTGTGAAAAACTAATGTTGACTTACTGACCATGTTGACCTAGAGACTGGATACCCTTTCAATGATAGGTAGATGTGCATTGGTTGCTTATAGGCAACATCACTCTTTGCACTGCTTTATGTATCAAACTAGCACATTTCAGTTTTGGTCAATCTCTAGTTATTGAGTGGGCCTCTGGGAGTAGATTTACTAACTGGGTATCGTATTAGCAATGATGAATTCCTGCAACGAATGGACCGCTTATGGGCTATCTAATTAGCTTTGACCACTGGCACTCATTGAGGCTTGGCACGTGAAGCAAAATTTCCATATAACCAGCCCTTAAAGATCATTTTTTTGCAAAAACATATGGGTCCAGGAGCTTATCTCAGTCCTCGTGTTTTATTGACCGAAATGGTTCATTTACTGCACGGACAAAACGGGCTATGATTGGGTAGCCTGGTGATTAGATCTGGCTAAAAAGACTGTTTTCGCCATGCTGTAAAGTAGCGCCGGCAATAGGCTACCATCTTAAAGTGTCTAAAACAGACAAGTGTTGACGTTGGCCATGGCAAACAATCCGATTCTGTATCATTTTCTAGAATGCAATAGAGAAATGATAGCTATAATCTGATAGGTTGCTATGGGTAACTTGACCTTTTGTCTGTTTGAGAACTTTGTAAATTATATCCCCTGGTATTTTCTGGAGCTCTTTTGTAATTTGTTTGCCAACAATGATTTCCAAGTTTTAATGTTGCTGGAAGGTAAATTAGAGAACACTAGGGTAGATGCAGATTTTTAGTAGGAAGCCTTTGACATTTTGTAATGTTTTTTTTTTTTTTTTTTTTTTTATTTACTGCTGAATACATAAGTTTTAATGGTTTTTTTTTTATTTTATTTCATACTTACTGTGCAGAGCAGTTTTTGAACACTAAAGGGGCATACACACAAGACTATATTTAAGTGGATGATATGCATGATAAAGATATTAGCGTGCATATCGCCAAGTGTGTATGCACTATAAAGACGCGCACTCCCGTGGGTCGTTATTGTTTATCAACTGAACATGCAGTCCAGTTTAGGCTATGTCTTTCATGACTGTATGTTAAGTGATGGTTAGGGGTGAGGTCACTGAACGATATTGTTCAGTGTGTATGCACTTTCTTTCATTCTGCGGCTGGGGAAATTTCAAGGGAAATCTTTAATTTTTTTTTTGTTTCAAAATCATCTAGTGTGTACCCACCTTAACCTTGAGTAATGAGATAATTTAAAATAGAGACCTTTTACAGAGATTCAAAACGTTCAAATTGAACAGTATCGAGTAAGCAGCGGCTAATACCTGGGTGGAGGAGGGGTCTGCCAGGCTCCTGCCACCGGCCGGCATCTGTACAATATAGTTGACAGATGCGGAGACCGCTGCATGTGTAGTAGCTGCAACAATACTGTCCATGTGCAAAACCCTGGCCTCTATGGACTGCACTGGGGGGCGGATGCTAATGATGCATCATACGGAGGCTTCATATATTTTTGTTTTTCCCCAAACCTCCATGGTGATTCCATAAAAAGTTCTGGAAAGTGAGGTAAAATTGATAGTACACCCTGTAACAATAAGAAAATACTCTGAACTTGAAAGTTCCATTTATTGTTTTTTTGTTTTACATGATTGTACCTATCAGGTTCACTATGTGTACGAACATGACAATGTGATATTTGTACTTTTTATTTTTTTCCCACCTCTCAGAAAAATGAACATTCATTTTTGACCAGGTTTGCCAATTTTTATGTATGTATGTATGTGTGTGTGTGTGTGTGTGTGTGTGTGTGTGTATGTGTGTATATATATATATATATATATATATATATATATATATACATATACATATACATATACATATACATATACATGTTGAGTCTCCCTTATCCAAAATGCTTGGGACCAGAGGTATTTTGGATATGGGATTTTTCCGTATTTTGGAATAATTGCATACCATAATGAGATATCATGGTGATGGGACCTAAATCTAAGCACAGAATGCATTTATGTTACATATACACCTTATACACACAGCCTGAAGGTCATTTTAGCCAATATTTTTTATAAATTTGTGCATTAAACAAAGTGTGTCTACATTCACACAATTCATTTATGTTTTATATACACCTTATACACGCAGCCTGAAGGTCATTTAATACAATATTTTTAATAACTTTGTGTATTAAACAAAGTTTGTGTACATTGAGCCATCAAAAAACAAAGGTTTCACTATCTCACTCTCACTCAAAAAGTCCGTATTTCTGAATATTTGGATATGGGATACT